>NW_010139548.1:0-30658 GCF_000699245.1 Pterocles gutturalis | reverse complement strand
CAGCAGGACAGAGAACTGCTTAGCACGCTCTCTAGTATTATCTCACTACTTTTGTGTGTTCCTGCACCTGTGTGTCTCAGCCTTTCTTGTCTCTGTTGAGACTTATTCCTAAAAAAGACAGTGGCTGGATGGTGGAGTGTTGTAACACCTCACTTTTAGGTATAGTGAGAGGCACATCAGCTCCTTGAACAGACCATAGGTGAGCTGATGCCTTAAAGTGGGCACCAAACCACCAGGAGGAGACTGAGCTGTTGGGAGACGCTGCTTATGGTTATGCTTCACAGTGCTTCACAGCTTCTGAGGCCCTGAACTCTTTGTGGCACCCCGGGTGCTAATGCAGTCTGTAACACGAGATCCTCACATGTTCACTGGTCTCCCTCTCCTGCCCTCTGACACCTGCATTCTGGTTTCCAGGGAAAATAAGCCTATATATCAAGGTCAGATGGAAGTTATGGTGCCCTCACACCAGGAGCAGCCCCTCAGAGTGCATCAGTGTGCATCTAGAAGGGTCATTTTCTAAAAGTTCAAGTCTTTGGTGGTAGGGGTTAAATCTCACATTTCATCTTCTTGGGACTGATAGATAACCTGAACTTTGTCCCAAGGAAACCAAGCAGAGCATTCCTTTCTTGAAATGGTCACTATGATACTATGGTAATTAATTGTGATATGAGAGGCCTGGGTTAATTTTTCAATTTTGACCAAAAATGTTCATCTTCTTGGCGTGTGGTCTGGAGGATGCCCTAGCCATCATGATGGGATAGAGAGAAAGGAGCAAGGGAGAGGATGAGGAATCTCTCATGCTGATGAAATTGTTCCTCAAATAGTGGTACATACCCAATAGTGGTACAACAAAAAAATTAAAGGCCACTTTTCAGTAAAGGGGGAAAAAAAAAACCTTTTTAAGATGGGAAAATAACATTTTTAGAAACACTATAATCACAAAAAAGAACCTTTTTCATCTTAGAGAGTCTTTAATCAAATCACTAACTCTTAATTTATTATGATTTAATCTGTAAGAAAAATTACTAAGGCTCTGGAGGTTAGGGAACTTTTCCAGAAGATTAAGAGGTGGTGGGTGGACAAATATTTTATAACATATGTGTTGAACATACAGTTCAGAGAGCTGCAATAATTATAGCAGGCATTTGGTGCTATACAGTTCAGGAAAGTTGGTCTCTGAGTTTTTGTTGGTATATACCAATTGTTTGACAATTTCTTCTGGAGTTTTTAAGTTTAATGCTGTTAGTATAACATAAATTCTATTATTCCTCTTGGAAGTGTGTCACCATGTGTGACATTTTAAAGAGAATTTGTATCTGTGTGATCACATGGGAAAGAACAGGGGTGACCAGACAATGGTATGCCAGATATAAGAGGTAGTAGAGGAATATATGCCTTCTTGCAGCAGCCAGGTGAATAGAACACAATTATAACGTGCCAGATACATAGTGTTCTTTCTTATCACTTCCTTTGGAGTTCCTTATCTTCTGGAGATTTAAATCTGTGCTTTAAATAAAGGCCGTCAGTTTGCCTCTTGCTACTACTAACAGTTATTTACTACTCATTAGGATGAATCATCATGGTAGTAACCGGCAGCCAGAAAAAGTCTGGGAGCCTGAAAGGTGAAGGTGACATTTTCTGAAATTCACTATATTTTTACATAGCAAACTACGTGCAAACAATGTCAGTCTTCAAAGGGGTATTACCCCTATAGCCATTTTCATCTCAATGACCTTATTAGATCCACAGAATCTTTGACCCTAGCCAATAACCTGTCAGTGCATGTCTGAGGGATGCAGAGTTAGTGCTCCTCACTCTTAGCCCTTCAGAGTGTCAGAAGCCTGTAGGGAATGAGGCTGAGAAAGTCACAGCTTCATTTCTCACTAGTTTAATGAGCTTAGTGATAGACTTTGAAAGAGATCACTTGATTGATTTCTTGGCAAGCAGCCATTGCAGAATTCCTCATTAGGGTGTCTCTTTCAGTCTCTCCTAAAATATGGTGATCAAACAGCCAAAGCCTGTCCAGGACTGAAAAGAAACTTTTAAGTTTGTTTAGGGCAGAACAAAATGAGCATTTTTGAGAAGGGCTGTAATACACACTTGATTTATATCTAGACACTGGTAGCTCTTATTAATATATTGTTTAGGTCCACAATTTTTGTTGCTGCATGTACAGTAAAGCAAACTTAAAGAAGATTTTTTTTTTTTTAAAGGAGGAGGCGGAGGGGAGGAGTTTGGTAAAATTATACCAGATGGGATAAAATAAGACCCAGAGAAAATCTTTGCCTGTATTAGGTCTTTCCCCATTTTACATTAAAATAGATATATTTTATAATAAATGAAGTATACATGGACAATTTAAGTTATTTGCATTCTTCTGAATACTTAATATCTCACCATAGCACTGAAACCTAAGAGATGAAAATGCTATCCATGCTGTAATAAGTCATCTGCTAACCAGTTAAGAGCATATATGTGTGAAAGTTGGGCCATCTCAGGTATTTGAAAGTTTGCAACGTGTGCAAGTATTACTGTAGCTTTCATTGCTTGCTTGTGAGCAAGTTGTTGAAGTTGCATGTGGTTGATTGTCTAGATAGTTCAAATGGAATATTTCTCTCTGGGGATGGGAAACTGCTAGCACCAGATTTACAACATGAATGCTCATAAAAATATTGTAAACACTTTCTTCTCCACTGCATTTATCCACCACCTAGGGGGGAGAAGGGTAATCCTGAGGTAAAGTAACTCTAAAAAAAACCCAACTTTTGCAAATAATTTCTAATGTTCATTTAAAATTTATTGGGCTGCTGTTCTTGTCCACAGGCTGAGTGGCTACCAAACATAGAAAGAACGTAGAAGAAGAATTCAGTCACCAGTGTATCCCTGTCTTATACTCTTACCTAAGGCTAGCTACCTTTTTCACCTGCCCATTGTTAAAAACAAAACGTTAGGCTGAATGTATCTGTACTTACTGATATTGCCTAGTAAAAGTAAATGGCAAATGCCTGTTGGCTTCATCACAAGTGCAGTTCCACACACTTCATGAATATTCATTAAAAGAGCAAGAATATTCATGGGAGTAAACATAGAAAAGAGATGAACTTAATATAAAAATCAAAACACACAAATGTCATTTCAGTGCCATCACCAACAAAATTACCATGGAAACTATCTTACTGTATTTTTTAAGTATTTTTACTTTCTTTAAACAAGTATTTTCATCATTGTTTCCTTTTTCAGTTAAAATTATTCTGTTTTCTAAAGGCAGATTTTTTCAGGAGATACAAAGGTTTTGGCTGGAAGACCATTTGGGGCTGAGAAGAGACAGTTAAGTAGGGTGGTTTGTTTTATTTGTTTTGTTTTGTTTTGTTTTGTTTTTTTAATTCTCTTGGTGGTTCTTCCTCAGAACGTATAATTTAACTGACCTGTTTGATTTCATATAAAGAGTAGCAAAAAATACCAAAACAAGTATGTCATAATGTGTACCTCTAAAAAGGATATAGTAGAAAAAAGGCAGAGGTATCTTGTATTAAATAAATTGCATCCTGTTTTTCTGGTGTATCTTTCTTAACCTGTTACATCTCTAGCTATTGATTCACCCAAAGGACACTAGAATTTCTCAGCTGCTCTGTAACCCCTCACAAGAAAGCAGATGTCTGGGTCAGAGATAATTGTTTTCTGACTTTGATTCATGGCTTACACTAACTGGCTCTCCAAATACCATTGTTTAAATACCCAGTAGGGGAATAAGAGTCACTGTATCAGGTAAACATGCTTTATGGAAAGATGCCATTTCTTTTATTTTTGAGCTTTTTGTTGTTTTCTTTCTTGAGTTCCTTGCTGTTCTTTTATATCTATCTAAAATCATGATAAAATACGACAGTTATTAGTACAAAATGGTCATCTTAAATGTATTTTCTTTCATTTTAATAGAAAATCAAGCTCATTTACCTATGTGTGTCCTATAACCTGACTTAGTTTTCAGCATCTTAGGAGAATGATTTCTAAAGCAAGCCAAGGATTAAGATTCTCAAGCAGGGACAACTTTAGTCTGCTGAATGATACCCCTGTTGGAGATGCATGACTCATAGCTGTTCTTGGGGATATTTTGAAATTGTATAGCAGCTTTGTGGGATCTTTATGTATATGTTTGTGTAGATATTCTGTTACTTTTTAGGCTAATACATTATCCAAAGCGTAGCACAGCACATACATTCACATAAGCTACAGTGGTGAAAGCATCATGGATGAAAAACCATCTTAGTGGATTCATGTAGGTTGGGGTGACAAAGTAAGCCTGGTCATCATTAGTAGGCTTCTAGGAACATGCAGCTGTACTCCTTACAACTCTGTTGTTCCTTAATACAATTTTTAAAGAATAGCTATCCCTACTGTTTATTTTTTTAATGAAGCACTGCCTAATTACTACAACTAGACTGTTTTAGACACTATACAAATACACATAATGTAAAAGTTCTAACCACAGATTTTTAAATTCCCCCCATCCCCCAAATTTTATATTATTACAGTAGTGGGCAAGCATCTGACAAAACTAATGACAAAGCTACACTTATATTGAATTTGCAGCTCAGTATTTGGTCCAAGCCATGCCTAAGAAGATTTTCCTTGCGTAATCTGTTTTGTCATTCTGTCTGGTTTGAAATTCTGACTATGCATCCTGTTTGTATGAGGCTCTTTAGTCAGTACAGATACTAACTGGAAAATTAATATTTTATATTCTTTACATATTGTCTTGTGAGAGTCTGAAATTACTCAAAGTACTATTATTAACCTCATGTGAAGGGAAAAATATTCTGATATATTCTGGTTATATTTTATTGACAGAACGATTTTACTCAAAATGCTGCTTCTGGAAAGATGCGTCTTTTCTCACTTGGTTGTGAATATTGTCTGGTCTCATAAGTTTGCTAAAGACAGGAAGGTCTATAGGAAGGTCAATGCTTGACACTCTTCCATGCTTCCTGTACTCCTTTAGTGCAGCTGTTTAAAGCCAACTAAAGCAACCTAGCACAGTGTTACACTTTTGGTAGAAGTTCCTTCTTTTATGCCATGATGAGATGAGAAAAGGTCAATTGTTAAAAGTGATGCATTTTATAACTTATGCATGTGATCTTTATTGATTTCTGAAATGGCAATGCCCTTTGACTGAACTGTTTCAAACCTTTTTATTCTGAGAAAAATACCATACACGTATTTTTTTTCATTTAAACTCGGGAAAAAAACCAAAGAAATTCACATTTCAGATGAGAATGTTAATCATAGTTTTGTATCTGAATCCTGTTTCATAACACAATGCTCAAACATATTGCCCTAATATAAGATGGTCCACCAGCAGGTGATCTCAGCAGAGATACTTCTCTTCCTATCAGAGCTGATTTTGATTTACAAAAAAGGCTCAAATTATTTTGACTGATGTTTCCAATCTGTTAATGCATAGTAAGCTGAAGTGGAGCATCATCTGTAAGTAACCTCAGTTCTAAAAACATCAGCATCATCAACAAAAACCAGCCCTCTCTCCTGCCTTTCATTACTCTGTAGCTCAGTGGAAAAGCATCAGGTTAGGTGGTTGAGGGCTAAAGGGACCTTGAACCTCACGAGACACTCTACGCTGTAGCAAACAGCCTATCAAATTCTTATCAAGAATACAATGTTGCAGTAACATGAACTACTTGAACTGTTTGCTTTTGCTTAACACCAAGAATATTAGCTATGTTAGCTGTGCATTTTTACACTGTTGTTTTTGTGCTCCATTTGGCATAGTGTCAGGAGCTGTTGATTAGAGGTTTCACGACTCTTGCAATCCTAGACATAGTTTTCTGCAGGATGCCTTTCACTGACAAAGTTTTAACGAAGGTTTGCTTTAATATAGTTGTTAGTTGTAGTGTCAGATGTAAAAATTAACCTAATAACACCTTTACTCAGTGTTATACTTTTAAAATTCCTTAAGGACTTTGATCGTGCCTTGTGCAAATCAACTCAAACCTATCTAGGACAGACATTAATTTGAGCTTTGTATAGTAAAGAAAATATGTTTTTCCCTAGGAAAGCCTCTTTTAGCTGGTCTCTTTCTCATGAAAGGTAAGTTACTAGAAATGTCATAATGACATAGTTATTCTTTAGTTCCACATACTGCTTAACTGCACCTCATATTGCAGTAAATTGGAATGTTTGCTTAGGGTTTGGTGTTAGAACTGCTTCTATATCCTGTTACATATGCTGATTGCTGTTAGACTTTTGATTATATATTTTTATCCTTGCACAACTTCTTTCTGAATACTTAGTGGAATAACACAGAAATTAAAGTTAAGGAGCAGCACATTTTTCAACATCATGTTCCCCTCTTATCAGTTTCTGCATTCAGTAATAAGTTTCAGACAATTCATTCCACAATCAAACTGATTGTCTCCACATCACTCAGTAAGCTGAGTACAGACAAAACTGTCAGACTGCCCATCTATTTAGCTATTTATTGTCAACCTGGTGGTCTTGAAAGCACCTCATCAATATACTCTGCAGAAGCAAAACTACTGTATTTCCATTCCTTTTAACTGTATGATAGTGGAGGATCCTGTCATATCAAAGAGATTTTTAATTGCATGATTCTAGACAGTTCCCTTTGATTTTCCCAGTACCTCGCACAAAGACCCACAAACCCCAAACGTTTAAAATTAAGTCATTCAGCAGAACTTTATTTGCTTTTCCTCGGGAATTATTTACAGACTGAGAAATAACATTCACCAGAAGATTGGAGACTGAGACATATGCTCTTGTCTGCTTATACAGTGCAAAGGGAAACTGAACAGCTCTTACTGTATATTTGAGAGTAGAGCATTGCTATTTGAGGAAAAACATCCAGCTCCTTTCCCTGTTATTTGATTTCCTCTTCAACATGCAGGTTCTGTGCATGAGCTATCCTCTAAGCAGAACATTAATTTCTCAGGAATTTGTCAGAATTCCCAGTGTAGTCATTTAATAAGTGTACTTCAGAAAAGAAATGGCATATATATTGGATTGGTGTTTTTTGATACTACCAGTAAGAATAAACATCTAGGGTTTGGTCACTGTATGGAACTGCCTGTATAGACTGTCCTTTACCAGAATTTCCACATACTGCTAACACTTGAATTTTAAACTAAAAATCCAGTCCTCGCCAGGAGTATAATTTGAGATTCCTCTTTTTTAGAGGGAAAGGAAGGAAGAAATAGCTTGACTCCTCAGTATAGAATGTAAAGAGAAGTTCAAGGCCACTTTTCTCAGAGAATTTATGCAGTACAGAACAGTTGTTTCCTACTTGTTACTTTTCCTCTCCCTTCTGTTGTTTCTTTCATTGCCCTGAAGGTATGCTTTAGCTAAACATTAGACAGGTACTGGGACACCACAAGTATTTTACTCAAAATCCTCAAATTAAATTAAATTCTGTTATAACAGAACAAATGGAGCTTGTGTTGATTAGAGGGCATACTATGTGGTTCTGAAGAATCTGAGGGATCTATCTCAGATATCATTTTCCCACTAAGATATCTCTCGCCCCACCTTTCCAAATTGTTGAAGGGCCATGCCTTTCAGCAGGTAATGTAGCTGCTACCTCAACAGCTAAAAATACATCCATCTCTGAAGGGCTTAAAAGCCACACTGAAATGCCATTAGTGCTGTAGAGATCTGTAGTATTTTTATCATCACAGATTAAAGATGGGAAAAAAAAAACCAAAACCAGCCAACAACGAGGAAAAAGAGAACTTCAAATGTTACAGAGCAAGAGAGCACAACTCTCCTCTGGCATTAACACCATTTTGGTAACAAGTGGCCCAGCGGACCTCAGAAAAGCTGAGAGGGTCCATCAGTTCTGTTTTGTGGCATTGAGTGCTCAATGTACTTTCTAGCATGTAATGCCCTTTACTGCTAATAAGAGAAAAGGCACTGAACTGGAAGTTATGGTTATAGTCTTATCTGTAGATTGGATACATTCAGGACTAGAAAGTTGGTTGAGTGGGACTTTAATTGTTTAGATTTTGGGAATGTAAGGCATTTCAGTAACAACTGAATTTAGCATAAACTCAGCTGTTTCTTCCCTCCCAGTTGTAAGCTTTGAGGACACAAGCTATCTTTTTATTCTATTTTACTAACAAAAAAGCACTCGTCCATGGCTTATGCCCCTTTGAACAACTCTTAAGGAACATACAGGCTCAAAGACAAGCTTTTTCTTAGTTATGCCTCCCATGATCCATTTGAAATTGAACTCTTTGAAGTGTAACTATACTGGTACTTTATAAAAAAATCAGTGTGGGCATGTTTTGAAGCCAGCGTTTTATTTTCTTGTCTATATTAATCTTTGTTCATTGGCCACCTGCTAATATGTGATAGGCTGATGCTAAATGAATGTTCACATGTCCTTCTAGCAGTATAAACTAGACAATTCCATTTTGGTTTTGCCAGTCTCTTGCAAGACCTCAATACTTATTTCTCTCTGTGACACAAAGAACAAAAGATAGGTCTTTCCATGCTTCATTGCACAGCTTTTAGGTTTATCTTCATACTTTTGATGGACAATTATTATACTTATTGATCCATACTTCATGTCTGTTTTTAAGTATACAGCATACATGGAACTGGAATACTTTGTCCTCTAAAATAGAAAGATTACTTTTAGAATTTATTTTTCCAGTCCATTTACAGAAGTGTAATTTTTAAATATAAGTATATTCTTTGTATTTTTACTGAAAAGGAAAGATGTGGATGCTACACTACTGTTTTTTTTTGTCCACAGAGAAACAAGCTGTTGCTAGAGAGTTGTTAAATACTGGTTTTCTGGCTGACTATGATGCTAGAAAAATGGAGATAACCAGCCCATCTTGCAGTGGTGTTAATTTATATTTTTATTCTGATCAAAACATCTACATACTGGCGTTGTTAAAAACTTTCATACTCAAAAGAGCTAGTCATCATACCCTCTGTAACTGGGTATATAGTGCATGTCCTGGCTCTGCATGACTGTGCCAAAATCTAATTAGAAGAACACTGACTGAGCAGCAGAACTGCTGGAATTTCTCTTTCAAGTGGGGAGCAGGACAGAGTTTCTGTTTCCTTGTGGAAAATGGAAACAGGCTTTTGAAGGGATTAAATTTCTTTAGTCATTTTGCTGCAAGCCACAGCATTTAAACCGTTTTCTTCATTTGCTACTGTGTCACCACTGTTTTATTCTAGAAAAAGACCTTATGAACATTATTTTAAATGAGTGCAAAATCCATCCCTTTTACTTTTCGTATATTCACCTCTGCATGTTCCTGTTTTTTTTTTTTGTTGTTGTTGTTGTTGTTGTTCAGAGTATTTCCGAGAAGACCTATGAGCATTTCTTGCTTCCTTTTCAAGAGCCTTTTCACATGAACCTTAATGTTTCTGATTTATCCACAACTGTAAGCCTTAAAACAAAGACACGTCTGTGGTTTAAGCAGAAGTCTATGACAATGTAGGTTGTTCCCTCTTCAGAAATCTTCTCTATGTGCACTGATCTTCTGTAACAAGATAAAGCAAAGCAATAGATTCTCCTTTGTGTCAATCACCAGTTTTCTATTATTGAAAAAAATCACTCTTGTTTATCTTATGTTCACTTCCTTCTCTTTCTGGCTTGTTTCTTTTTAATGTTCATTCTCAAGTGAACTAAAAAAATAAATGAAAAGTGGAAGTAAAGATGGAGTGAGATACTGTAACTATGTGATGATTCCTAATTGCAGTTTTCATTATGCTAATAATGACTCAATATTTGACCATGTCAAATCACATTGTACATAGATAACTTCATCCTCACTGTTGATATAGTGAGCTTTCTGTTTTGAAAGTCATTTGGAACAATTAACAATAGTTATTTTTGTTAAAATGGAATTTAGGAAAATAAATAATTCTGATGTGCTTCTCTGCAGATAATTCCACTTAAACAATTTCACTAGGTACAAGTTGTTTATTTTTATAAATTGAATTAAACACAAAATATTAATCTCTATTAAACTCTCAAATGGACAAATTGCTAAAGAGCTTCTACTTCTTTAAAGTGCAAGTAAGTGCACATCTATTTTTATAAATGGTTAGTAGTCATTTTAACACTAAAAAGCACTTTAATTTCATGGGGATTTGAAAAACGAATTCTTTTAATCAAAATCTTTTCCACTTTTGCAATAAGAACGAACAAGAGTAGTGTAGAAGGAAATGCTCTCCTTATATTTGTGCTTGAAGATCATAATAATCGATATTAATTTTGAACCATATAATTGATGATGAGGAATAATCAACAAGATGACTAGTTTTTAATTGTCTCTTTTTAAAATAAGGTATTGCAGACAGCTGGTCCCAAGTCCAGATAGACAGACTTGTATTAGTTTCTTTTCTTTCTTTCTTTCTAATAGGGTAGATATTTTTCTGCTGGTTTTATATGGATATTCTGCTTTGAATTGTAAGATAATTTAATGTTAAAGATAGGCCAAAGAAAAGTCCATAACCAATTTTATTTACTAGTGGAGATGTAGCCTTTATCTCTTGCCCTTCTTATCTGGTGATATAATATTGACTGCCCTTCCTGGTTATTTAACATTCTTTTATACTACTATCCCAACCCTCCTAACAGTGATGACTTGGTTGCTGTCTTACTTGGAACCACTTAATTGTACAATGTTAAGGTTATAACAGCATTTCAGTACGCAAGTCCTTCCTTCAGCATCTCTTTATTTCAAACAAGCAGCATGCAGCACCTACATTTCTTACTGCACCAGAGAGTTTCTGCTCTGCAGTAATCTATGTAAGCATCTAGAGCTCTGCTTCACTGATAACTGCTGTGAGAGAGAACCAAGAAGTGGATGTTTTCTTAGTTCTACCTTGGTTTTATGCTATGATCAGTTTCTAGTGGCTGAAATTTTGCCAATGGGTTGCAATTTTTTGCAGTGAATACTGCGCAGAGTCATTACAGAAGTGCTGCAGTGTGCTTGAATATGCAATATATAGACTCCTAGTGGGATTTGTAAATTATTGCTACAGAAAAAATGTGAGATGAAGGAAAAATGGTAGAAAAAGAAAAGCTAAGGTCAGGGCAATTGGAAGAAATGAGTACTGTGGAGACCCTAATACTACCTTCTACCACATCACCTATATTTCAGAAGGTCTCCAAATACTTTGTAAATCCCATGAGGGAGCGTGTGTACATTGCTTATGCGAGTCATCTACATTACCACTACAATCCATTACTGTTGACATCCCTGTGAGGTGGATAAAATATGTTTAATTAAGGTAGTGATCAACAGCCACTCTGCAGACCAGGTACCCCAGATGGTATATACCAGATGGTGTACCCCTGATGATAGGTGTCTTATAAATACCCAGTTCAGAAAGATGGGTGAAACATCAGTGACAGTGTTAGAACGACAGAATGCCCCTGAGCAAATGCTCCCACACTGTGTGTATGGGAGTATCTTGGTTGGAACCTTATGAGAGAACTTGTAAAAGCCAATTAATTTTCCTCATATTTATTGCAGAAGTGAAATCTCCTATATGGTAAAGTAAAAGGATATACAACTTCAAGCATATAACTAGCTTTAACTAGCTTTAAATTACACACGACATTATAGTACATTAAAATTACACACAGGTTAAATTATCTCACTAATTTAGGACCTTTGATTGTTTAACCACCAGGGAAACCTTTCCAACATGTATGTAGCTTGTGCTACAGTAGGTGAAGTGGTAACATTGTGTGTGGATGAAATCAAGAGAGGTTAACAAAAAGCACCACAAAATCATTAGACTCTTTACAAAGTAATAATTACCTTAAGTGGTAAAACAAAAGCTTAGTTGGCCTTGGATGTTCTGATCAATATTGCCAAAACTAAATGTTTCTTCAGGTTGCTTAAATATAATGCCACAGTTGTGGTCCTCAGTGCAAAATTGAAACAAATATTATACTCCACATAAAGAAGAGAAAGCTGGAAGGATACAGAATTTTGAAAAACAATCTCTTTTTTTTCCCTTTAAGTCTCTCATTGCAACCAAATCGTATCAGCTTTCAAAAATTTTTAAACAATGATAAAGATGGAAGGACTACATTATAAGTTTGAAGGGAAGGAGGAGCGCGAGTTGAAGAGATGTGGATGTTCGTATCCAAACAAACTTTACTACTATGTTCTGGGGGATTTGCGGCCACATCTTTTTATTGCATGTCATTGAGTAGCGCTGTTGCAGAGGTGAACACTTCATCTGAGCAGAGTCCTTGGTATTTGCTGAGTTGTGCATCAGCTTTCAAAATCTGAAATTCTCAGCATGGAGACCCTAGTAGAACAAGACCATAGCTATGTAAATACCTCCAGTATTTGTTAATGTGACTTGTTTACCCATTGTTTTCTTCTTCCCATTTCATTTGGAAGTGACAGTCCCTCTTCCTTATCTCTTAATTTAATTATTTTATAATGTTGGCATGAAATGCATGCCCAGTCACCCCTAAAAAACATAACATGATAGTAACCATTAAAAATTAAAATCCTTTTCTGCTTTGGCTTTTCTAATTCTTGTAGACACTAGAAGTTTCAAACTACATTAATTATGCCTACGCTAATTGCAGCAGAGCTGCATGTTTTTCTGATGTTGCTTGAATTCTCTCAGTATTTAAGCTCCCTCACTTAAGCTTTCCCAGATAATTTAGGAAATGTTGGATTAGATTACCAGTATCTTTCTTTTTTTCCTTTTCTTCTTTAGGATTGGTCAGAAATAATTTGTCTATGCTGGAGAGTGATTTTTGGTCAATATTAATTGACCCCCGAGAATAATTTCCCAAGAAATTTACAGTCTCTTTGTGATGTGAATCAGGTGATAGTATCTTCATGAAGTCACCTTCTGTTTTTATATTGTGCAGTCCAAGTACAACTTTAGTGACATTTTAGGGCAACTGTTAGTACAGTGGACTAGATTCCAATGGGAACAGGTCAGTACAACATCTGTCTTTCTTGTTTTGCCTACACGGTAATGCTCACCATTCTGCTACTTCAGGAATCTCTGAAGTATAACATAAACTGAGATTTAATGACTTGGAACCTGCTGTTTCAACTGATATTTTGACAAGCTGCTAGCCTGCAGTAGCTTATGCAAAACTTTTTTTTTTTTTTTTAAATCCTTCACAGAGAGTGGCTAAGTTAGCAGCACATTTTACATGCCAGTTCAACATATTTTCCAAAGTGAAGGTTCCAAGAGGAAAAATTGGTGACACATGCAACACTGAGAATGTCTTGAGCACCTGACAAGAAAGTAGTAATCCAATTTATTTATTGTATTGAAGTGTTTCTTACTGTGAACTAGGATGTTAAAAAGCATAAAGATCAGCTAACATAGGAGTATTTAAAACATGTTTCCATTGTCTTTGCTAGATGTATAGACACAGCCTCCCAAAACCATAGGATTTAACAGAAATCTGGCATTTTCATATCAGCGATGACGTGAACATTTAACTTACATTTCTAACTACAGGCGGTCTAGAGAACATTGCAGACTGTATGATATCACTAAAACACTTTTAATTACTGGTGTCAAGCTTCAGGGTAAAACTAGTTTCTGCAGCAATTTCTTGAAATAAGAGACACACCAGAGTTTAAGCTGTCATATTAAAGTGTGGGTTAATGTTTTAGTTAATGCTGCTTTCAGCTCCTCCTAGGTTTCACTGGTTGGCTGGGAGGCATTTCTCTTCCCATGACACTTATTAATGCTTTATGAGGACAAATGTGTGACACACATCGGGAAGAACAATTGATTTTGCAACAGAAGTAATGAAGCATGTCCTATGCTTCAGTGAGTTACAAGGAGCAGAAAATGAGAAGTTGCCATGAACGTCGGTACATCAGAGTCTGATTTTTTTCACAGAAGTCTTATCACAGTGTGATAGGAAGAAGAAGTCTTATCACATGTGAACTATATGATATTATTCGTATTTTACCCTACTTATACTGAGATCTGGATGTCATGGCTTTTTCTATCAGTGCATGTTGTCCTTGACTAAGAGTGCGCTTCTCTGTTAGTGTAGTTCAGCTAAACGCTGTAATAGCAGAGAGTAAACTAGTTTTAGTTAATGTGATTTTTAAAAAATCAGTTTCACTGCTTGGTAAAAACAGCACACAAGCTAGATGTAATCAAGGAAAATGCAGGACTGAGCCTTCCCTCTTTGCAGTTCTCCTTTCTATTCTCTTTTTATTATGAGATAATCTATGTATCCAACAGCCGTGAAGTGTATGGTGTGGGTAGGAAGTATTGATGTTTGGACTGGCAGGAAATATACACTCTGACCAGGTCTCCATAATGAATGGAAGAGAGGAACCTGACTGCTCAGCTGACCAGCATCTGCCAGTCAGCCTGGATGTAATGCCTTGTGCTGCATTAGCACAGAGCTGTTTTGAGAATGACAGAAGTGTGGGTTTTCTCTTTTGGAATAGTGTTGTAACCAGTGATTCCTGGGCGAACAGTGTAGGAAGAGTAACTGGAGTAAACTGTCAGAGGAAGTATATGAAAAACAAGCACTTTATGGTACTGTGCTTCAGAAATTAGCTGTATTCTCAGAGTATGTTTTGGGGTTTATTTTTAAAGAACTAAAGAAAAAATACTTGAACTTAAAGACTAATTGATAAATTGGTCTCTGCTTTCCTCAGAAACCAGCAGGATTGAAGTGTCTCTTGCTACTTCTCCTATAGAATGTAGCTGTAGCTCCAGATTGCTATAGACAAATTATTCAGTCCTGAACTAAGGGATTGTTTACTTACAATTTCAGTTATGATTAAAGCTAGAGGGAAATACAATGCATACAGGAATCCTAAGTCCCAGGTTCCTTCAGAAATAGTGGCAGGATTTCAAGTTTCTTAAATGTATTTGGTTTAC
This sequence comes from Pterocles gutturalis, assembly GCF_000699245.1. Lineage (NCBI taxonomy): Eukaryota > Metazoa > Chordata > Aves > Pterocliformes > Pteroclidae > Pterocles > Pterocles gutturalis. The sequence goes on along the minus strand of NW_010139548.1, from coordinate 15,751 downwards.
TTTGTTCCATCCAATCTGGAACATTTTCAGTGAAAAGTTTTGCTTAAAAAGAGATCTTACCATCTTTTTAGTAGAGAAGATTCTGGGTTTTGGGGCTACAGTCATTGAATGTTAATGTAATAGTTCAAATGAATACATTAAAGCAGCATGGTCAAACCATTGTATCTGGCTTTATACATTCAACTAATTAGTCTATCAATTAAAAAATACTGATTTTGGTTTTACTTTGCAGGGTACTTAGCATATATGTCTTTTCCTATAATTTGCTAGTCAGGTGCAGTCTGACTACAGTTCATTCAATAAATTTCAATACAAGTGGATTACTTCAGAAACAGAAAGACATGTTCCCCCTCAGAGCACTTTTCAGCAGAAACTAAATGTTTGCTTCTATTACAGAATGCCTCTGACTGCCAAAACCATTCATGGATTTGGATTTCTCACCTGACCAACCTAAGACCGTCTTTGGAAACTTGATTTAAAATTAGTCTCTCCGTGCCTGATGTTCTTGTACAAAATCAAGGGCCCAGAAATTACAAATATAAAGGTTACAGTGTGTTTTCTTTTTAAATTATAAATCTCAAGGCCAGATTAATTCTGCTCTTCTCAAATATATATAGAAATGCTCATGTCTGGATGACAAAAACATTGGTGTTTTTTAAATTCAAACTTCCACATGCAACCACTATGATTTTAAAATCTTTTCAACTAATTGTCAAATAAAATGGGAACTTTGCTGCAATCAGGAGGATTTGAGAGAGGCTAGACTGAGATAAAGTGTTTCATAATTTAGTTCATTTTGTTATGTGATACTGGTTTTGGTTTATCAATGTGATGAAAAAGCTCTTTTGGATTTTGTCACTATTGTGACCTTTTGTCACTAATAGAATATGTTTTCCCAGAAGCAGTAGTACTAGCTGTATTTCCTTAGAAATACAGAAGCTTGTGGTGGACTGTCACAAGTTTCCCTCTGCGGTTAGATTGCTGGCTGTTTCATCAGACATCCTGGTCATAGAACCTCTTTCAGAATTAGTGCATGAAAGCTGGTTCACGTATTTTTATGTGCTACTTCAGTGCAAACTCTGCAAGGCATATGAATAGGCATAATCAATACAGAATTTAATTATGTTTCCATAGCCTCAAATTTAAAATGTGGTTTAACATTACTCTTAATTGAGCATAACACTGAGCAGGCATTATCACGCTTTAGTTGTGGATTCCTTCCCTTTACACTGAGTCTACCCATCACATGCCTTTGAGGAGAATCTCTTCATTTTGCAGATTTGTTGTAAAACTATTAATTTTATCTGTGGATTTCTGTCAGATCTGTGAGCTGAACCAAATCACCTTGTGGGTTACATGATCACTAATTGGATCCAGTGCAAGAAAAACAGTGGTAGAGCAAGGCCAGGGATAACTAAACTGAAATTCCTTTATTTTAGAAGCAAACCTCAATTATCCTAAATTAGCAGTAATATGAAACTGTACTTTAAGATTTTTTTTGTTTAATTTATTTTCTCGGTAACTGCACATTCCGGGATGGCTACTCATGCTGATTTGTTGTTATTCCCCATTTAAAATCAAGACCATCAACTTGCAGGTAATATTCCTACTTAATATAAACTGAAAAAAACCCCTTGTTTTTGGTTTTTTGGGGGGAATTTTTTGGTCACCCAGGCTCTGACAAAGAAAGCCAAGCATTCTATAAACAGTATTGCTAGTGTCTGATTTATAATAGTGTGGGATGCAATTCTATAATTAACATAAAAAAATGTAACCTTGTGTTGTAGGCTCAATGTATATGGCATTATAATATAATCATTTATGTTTGTGTGTCTCTTTCTGGGAATCTGGTAAGAAGCAGATGTGAGATTTTAAATACTGTTTATTATGACAAATAGTTGAAACTTGAAATGTGAACTTAGTTCTGTTGTTACTTGTAATCTGCTCAGGAACCTAACAACAGTTCTAACACTTAGTGGTGGTTCTGATCTAGCTGAGCTGACACAGAATGCTACTATTATAGAAAGATTAATGACAGTAGCAGAAAATGTGCTTCTTGAACTATTAACTATAGTATACTGGAACATACTGCAAGTACACAAATGAACAATGAGCATATTTTTCTTAAGATCTATGGAAGATCCAGTACTACAAATAAAGTATTATTCAAACATGCTTGAAATCTTGGGAAAATTAAACATTTTTCCTTATGTTCTACAAGAGTACATTAAAAAAAAAAAAACAACACAATTTTCAAGAGTCTTTCAAATGACTTGAAAATGCACTCTAGTAGTAGGTGCTGTAACTGTTGATGCTGTGAACCAGTGATGTCCTAAAATAATCCTCCCATAAATCACTGTCAAATATCACATGAAGTTTCTATTCTCCACCTTGAATAACTGTGTTCATATTAGGCGGAAGTGGATTTTTACTGGTTTGAAATAAATAATGTAATTTTGTGTAGAAGCTACACTCTCTGGTGGAGACCTAAAATGTCAAATTTATGCCTCAGATGAATTATTAGATCTGTACTACTAGCCACTGGGAAGTTATAGTTTCAAGAGAAATAGGGAAAGTATGAATAAGCAAATAAACAAAATACTTTAAAAAAATTATTACCCAAAGTTGTTGTTCTTTCTTTTTCTTTCTTGCTACAAGACCCTACTGACTGCTACAAGTCAAGTTACATCTGGTTTGTCCATCCGTTAACAAAAAAAGCTTTTCTTCTGCAAACCAATCATATAACCAAGAATTAACTTTTTCACCTTTTTTTTTCTTTTTGTTTCTTTGTTTGCTTTTTTCCTCTTCTAGACAAAAAAGCCTGAGGTTCATTTTTCTTAACTCAGCAATCAGAGGCCTGAATGTCTCAATGACACTAGGGCTTGCAAATTAACAGGTACATCTTTGTAAAAATCTTCATGCATGCAAGGATGTATTTAACATGATCCTGTCATTTAATTCAAGATTAGAGCCCTTTTACACACACAGAGAATTGCTTAAACAACTATTAAACTTTTCTGTCTAAGCCCTTTGCTCTTTGTGGTAGTTTATAATGTTCTGATAAATATTGAACTAGGAAAACATTCACTCATAGCTTAAGAGAGAAGAAAGTCAGAGATTACTGTTGTTGAACAGATTAACAAAAGTGCAATAAGGTGGTTAACACAGAGAACAAACCATTTAGTCATCAGTGATATTCTCTTTTTGAGGGACTAATTCTGATTTGAAAATTCTGAAGCCCTCAGTTGCAGCTACGGGGCCTTCACTGTATTGATCATCTCTGTGTGTGCTAACAATAATCAGGAGTGCTCAGAGCAGGACTGAAATTCTAGTTTGTTCATCAAAAATAATAGAGCTGGTTCAAAATTACTGAAAATGGGCGAATTAGAAAATTTCAGTAGGACTAAAGGAAATAATTTAACCATATATTATTAAAATGCTCTTCTGATTATGGTCAGATTTAATCATAGGCTTACATGTGTTGGAGATCCAGGGAAGGAAATCATATCATTCTTTAAAATACTAACATTTTCTTTAGATTATATAATCTAAGAATAGTAACTTTCAAGAACGGCAGATTCTCAGCCTTCTCTCCTGGTCATCTCAGAACCTTATTGTGCTCAGCAACTTAGAGAGAAAATAGTTAAATTCCTTCCTAAGCAATGTATGCTTTTTCTATGACAATAATAAATAATGTAACTGGAAAATGGGATACATATCCTTGAAAGGGTTTTAGGAATATTTCTAAAGATAAATATATAGCAAGTCATCTGCAACAATGCAAAATTTTCACAGGAGTCTTTACTCTCTCCTTTTTGCAACAGATGCTGTTTAATCGTCATCCTTCTTTTCTTCTATATGGATCAAGCAGTTACTTGATCAGAATGTAACCTAGTGTCATAACACAGATCTTTTATAAGCATAATGTCTCAGCCAAAATAGCTTTCAATTACATTATGTTGTTTACTATACATTCTGGAATATTCAGTTTAACACAGACAGAAGAACGGGTAAAAGCAGCTACATATGGCCTTATTTAAAATATACACATTCATTTCCCTTTCCCCATGGTTCCTTAGCATCAGCCTCAGTTACTGCTGGGGCAGTGAAAGAAAAGTCTGACCAGTACAATAGTGAAAAAGAGATTATGTTGCAGGATAAAAGAAATTTTGTTCACTCATATTTCAATACTCATTTACACTGGAGGAGTTACTACAACTTACTTTCCAACTGTTTCTGGTATACACTGGACTCTGTAGTTTTGTAAGCTTTTGTTACAGCCATAAATCAACCTAGAAATATTATGGCTCAGTCAGGTTCTCTTTGCATGATCTATAAAATGTGTGAATTAATACAAACATGTCTATGAAGAGTGTTTTTATTCTGCTACTATTATAAGCTAGCTCCTAGTGATTTCATAACAGAAAGTGAATACTTACTATTCACTTACAGTATGACAAAGTGCTTTACAAAAGTAATAATTTATACTTCATTAGTTAAATATTTTTAACACAGACTGAATGATCCTAAAGACACAGCACAGTCCAAAATATTTTGTTTCCATAGCACAATATTTGTACTAGTGTAGTTAAGCAAGAATGTAAACATGTTCCTTTCAGGCCATTCCTTGGTGCTGCAAGCATACATTTGCCTAATCATACATTTTTGGTTCAAATGAAGTCTATAGGACTAATTAAATGAGGAATATGTTTTAAGATCAATATTACAAGCAGTAACTGAAACATAAATAACATGATCTAATGCAGCTCCAGCATAGTTTTAGTATCTAAGATTCAGAATTTAGCTAATACAACATGTATAGGCTAGAATTGAGAGAACTGACATTCTGGATGAGATCTGGAGACCATCAAGTGCAGTATCCAGTTCCCAGGAGATGCCAACCACAGATGCTTTAGTAGAGCATTTAACATAATTATTAGGACAATCTGCTTGTTTTCCCCTAATGCCTAATAAATAGCAATTGTCTTCAGCCTCAAAGGAGCCAATGTTTAGATCCAGTTTTTCCATCTTCTTTTCTTTGTCCACCCTACCATAACTGAACATTCCTATAGCTCATACAAATTCTAATCCTTTTTGAATATTTGAATAGTCTTGTGTTTAATGGGAGTGCTTCTTAAAGTCGGTTTCTGTGTTGTACTGTTACCTTTGATCAGGCTGCAATTAGCTGGCTTCCAGTTTTGAGTGTCATCTTGCTCTTACCTTGTAAGACAAAAAGACAAAGAGAAAAGAAGTTGAATCTATCTTCGTTGTTTATACTGACTAGTGTCTCCTTTGTGATGTATCTTTTTCAAAATAAACAGCCCCAGCATTTTTAGTATCCCACTCCTGGGTTGCTTTAACTCTATTGAGTTGCCTTTTTTTTTTTTTTTTTTTTTTTTTTGAGATCAAGTGACTAATAATGAATAAGTTTAATGACAATTACATTGACAATTTTTAGACATCTGTCTGAATTTGAAATGTTGGTTCCCCAAAAAGTCAGAGGGTTATACTAAATACGCAAATTAGACACTCAGGACCCATTGTGCTAATAGGGGAGAGAATAATGATTTCTTTAATAGCACATAAATATATTCCCAGATTACTCTTTATCCAATTCCTTTTGATTTTTTTGGTTGCAGCCACATATTTTCCAGGGGGCTTTATGTAGGCATCTATGATGAAGCCCATTTAAGTAGCACAAACGTCGTCATGCTATAGGTTTTTGTGTGGAAGATAATAACTTTTTTTTGTAACATATATTTGTTGCAAACATGACTTAATTTTCTTATTAAATAATTTTCTTTTTGCTTAAACATTCCTGTGCAAATTGTGCTGTAGGCTGTTTCTACTACACAGAGCATATTTACTAACGTTTAGTATTAAAACATTTAAATTGAATGGTCTTGTCCTTATTACACTAATTTAACTGAATGTTATTACCATTTACACAAAGTCACATACCTCTCTGAAATCAGGGATTTTCCATAATTCAACAGCAAGGTGTCACATATTCTATTTATGCCACTGTCACAGTAAAAATATCCTGGATTTTTTAATTTGCTCAGTTAATATATATCAGTCATCCCCACTAAAGAGCACCATTTCTTTCACACAAGAGATTCATTAAAACTTAAAAATTAATTGCCCATGACCCAGAATGATACAGTGTCTCAGCTGGCGTGATAAACACCATGCTTTGCAAACCATATTTTCTTATTTTAACCTTTGGAACATAACTGTTATTGATTAAAAAAGGCTAGTGCTGCCAACTGCCATCTAGTGTAGTGCAACGGCAGAGGATTATCAGGAACATCGTTAGTCCCCAGCAATCAAACACACAAGCATATCACTTTACGCCACTGTCTCTTAAAACACAGTTAATTTGTTCATGTTTTCCTAAGAGCAATTAACAGCAGGCAGGAGTTTTAATGAAATAAACTAGTGATTCCCACAGGGACTATTTGTAATGAACATTACTGAGTAGAAACAGCTTCAAAATGTTTATATTAAGACATGATTAATAACAAAGCTGTTCAGCTACATGTTAGGTAAAATACAGACCCTAATTAAGGGGTATTACTAATTAAGAAATTGGTATATTCCCTGACTAAGGATATTTTTGTTGAGGGGATTGTTATATTTAGGGGATAGCGGGACTCACATCTCTTTTTTTCCTGCACAATCAACAAAATTCAAGTCATTTCTTGCACCAATGTAATTTTCAACAACGTAATGGTCTAGTGAAGTGGGATTGTATTGAAACATTTAGAAACTTCAGTTAGAATGTCTATTTATGACAGTTACTTGGAGGTGTACAAATGAGCTCTGAAGGGAATTAATTAACTTTCTGTGAGGGTTAAACAGGATTGTTAAATATGCCAGTGGAAATTAAGTTTTGGGAGCTTGTTATAAATTCTGCCAGAAGTTTAATAATCAGATTCTTAATTTCTGCTTGACTGAATATTGAATCAAACATGCTTATTTGAAGAAAAAAAAAAAAAAGAAATTTAACTGATAATTATAGTTTTATCAAATACAGAATGTCTGATTTTAGTTTTGCTGTGTGCAACACTTTATTCCAGGTTTCTTTGAGTTAAATACAACCATTGAAGTGACAGCCTAGGATTTTTTAGACATCTAGTATGTTTAGATTTCAAAGAGTAATATGTAATGTAGATAATGTTATTTTGCACAAGCAAAAATAACTGCACTGGAAGCTATTATAAAAGTGAGGTTAGAAAATCTTCAGGAGCTCTTTAGCTGAAATAATTATCCAAAACATGAGAATATTTAAGAAACTTATTCCAGAAAAGTGAGATTTTTAGAAGGACCTGAGTGATTTAGAAGCAAAAACACCACTTGAAATCAATGAGATTCAAGATTCTAAAGAATGTAACTACTTAAAATATAAGATGAAATAAATGCCTGGATTTTTAAAACTGTAGTATCATTGTTCTACAAGACTCTTGGACATCCTATAAATTGTATCATTATATAATTTCGTAATTACTGTTATCACTGAACTCAAACTAGTATTTGACTTGGCTTGCTTTAAAATATTGATGTAATTAAAATTCTCTTACTTATGTTTCAGTAACCTCAGTCATGGATGTCAGCCTTTTCAGTGAGGGTGCCTTGATGTTTTAGCAGATTGCTTGCAATGCTGTTCACAGCACAGTGTCTTTACTCTGATTCATTTACCCCCTGTGGCAAGTTTTGAAGTCAGGAACACTTGTGCTTGCCTCTCCTGATCGAGTAAACGAAACCTGCTGTTTTGATTGCATTGTCTTACTGCAATGCTTTAAAAGTGTGACACTTTAAGCAAGAAATGTACTGCTTTCATTACGAAACCCCCCCCAAATCAACATAATCAAATAGTAATTAACATTTACATAAGGTGACTTTCCAAATCAGAATTCATTCTCTTATTTTGGATTCGCAGTTTTTTCTTTATGGAATGCTTAAGCATTGCATGTACCTGAGGAAAATCAGTTTAATGATACTTGGTGTTCTTTCTATTGAATGCGTCACACGTTCACTTGCTTTTACAACAGGAGTTCTAACAGGGACCGTTATTCAATGCAGAGACTAAGCAAGGCAGCACAAGTGAAAACTGTAAGTGAAGTAGCATTCGTGCTCTGCACTGGAGTCATAAAGACCAAGTAAATAATTTGGCCAGGATGCAATAATACATTGTACTAATGTATACATGCTAATGTATGTACTAATACATAACTAGTGAAGTGTACTAATTGCCACTGATTTCTAGGGAAATGAACTTGAAGCTGTGCACACGCGCATACATTTCCACTGAATTTACTGATTGCTGTGTTTTCTACGCTACTTCAGAAATTTTTTTAAAGAAAGCTACATTTATAAAAAGTCATGAGTCATTTATCTTTATAAAACTTTATTGATCCCGATACTGGACCCAAGATCTTGGTGATCTGATTTTTTCAGAGAAAGAAGGATATAATCTTTGTGTTGGTAGACAAGTCCCAAATTTTAGGTCATGCTGGGGGAAGATGGATGGTTCCCTCTACTAGGACAGGTTAGCTGAAGAGGGGGCCTGAATGCATTAGATGTCTCTTAATTAACCCTTCAGATGCAGAATTGTTTCAAATATTTATTCAAATGACTCATATGAAGCTTTTCTCTCTTCCTTAAAGATCCTGTATTTTCTTCTCGTGATGGTACTTACACAGACTCGTCAAGTCCCTTCTCAAGCTTTTGATAAGATAAACACACCAGTTTCTCTGTAAGGCACTTTTACAAACCTGACTCTTGTTGGGGATACCTTTTACTTTCTAATGTTCTCTGTTGTCTAATAACTGTTTTGCTAAAGCAATTGTAAGGGAGATTTTGCTCCTTCCAAATAAATCCAAGTGAATAATTGCTGTTTTCTAGCCTTGAGTTAAGCATTAATTCTAAAGCTGTGATAATAGCTGCTATTTTTATTATACAACTCAAGTTTCATGATGCAAACACTTATACCTAATGTTATAAGGTGGGAAAATATACAGTGATTTTGTGAATAGAATAACATATCCTAAATGTGAAGGAAAACAGATTTGTTAAAAATGCAATGAATCTGAAAATCCATTATATTTCTATTCTATTTCTATTCATTCTGTTCTTTGGTGAATATAGCACCAAAACCATTCACACTGTCTCTTTCTGTCTCTTAACATCTGTTAAGAGAATAATGAAAAATTGGTTTCCCATATAAACAAGTATAACAGTCAGTTCAGTAGAAGACAAAGTATCAGGAGATAAATATGTATCTGATGTGACAGACACAAGGGCTCCTTTGAGTTAGGTCTTGGCCACAGAACTCAAGTAATACAGGACTCTGTCTACAGTTCCAGAGTGGTGTTAGGGTGCCACAGTCAACAAAACATTCATTCTAGCATCTTGCATGGATAGTACAATGCCAGTTACTGTTTCATTTCACACAAGTCCCTGTAAGCATAAGGACTATTCCAGCTACAGAAGTGCAATGATTTTAGGTATTTCATCACCATAAAATTAAAACAAACAAAAATCCCCACAACACTTCCATGTAGTTTGTTATACACTAGAAATAAGACAGTTCTGGAGAGCTTGGATTAAGCTGTGGACATTAAAATTTCTAAATCTAGGAAATCACTTGAAACAGCCATTATAATGAGCCAGTGCCAATGTAATTAAGTGTAAAGACTCTGCAAATCATACATTAATTCTTCTTTTTAATTTTCAGCATCAAGTTATCAAAAAAAAAAAAAAAAACCACCACCCTCAGCACATCTGCTGATATATTTTAAACTTGCTATTTATAAAATTTTGGAAAACTACTTGTCTCTGATTGCCCCATTTCCATTAGATACATATTCAGATGTGTAATTATAGCAATTAAAAACCAGTCTGTATAGTGCAGTATTAAATACAAGACAGGTTTTAATTAGAAGTAGAAATACAGGTATTGTGGGTTTGTAAAATATAATTTTTTGTGTTACTACTTTTTGGAGTCAGGATAAAACCTGCCTTTCAAAGTTATTTGATTTATACAGAAACCAATGTTTCTGCAAGCAATATGGTAGCATTGTTCACAAGAATTGCAACCTACTGTATATGAACTTTTAATATCTGACAATGAAAATGCAGTAATTCTTGTTGAAAATGTTTGGGTGTTGAAATGTTCTCCACTCATGCTCATGGCACCTGGAAATTTCAGTGGCATTTTTCTTTTAAATTCTTCCAATTTTTAATCAGACTTTATTTCAACAGTTTGAGAAAAAAAAATGTTTAAAAATTGAATTTTTCTATTTTGTAGGATTTGAAACAGATTCTTCCAAATACTATAGATAAATAAATAAATAAATAAATCTTGAATTTAAATAAAAACATGTTGAAAATTGGAAGGATTATTACTTTTTTCTTTCTGTTTTTTTTCTTCTTTTAACAGTAAACACTGATCACCAGTCTTTTTCATTTTCATTTTTCTTTGTATGTAGCTTTTCTTTATTTTCAAAATTTTGGAGAAGAAAAACACAAATAACCGAAAGAGGGGAAAAAAAGCTATGAAGTTTAACAGTGACGTTTCAAAATCTGTAAGTTTTGGTCTTGGTGTTTTATGTTGTTGCTGTTGAACCATGTATGTTCCCATGGGTGTGTGCATTGATAAGGCTCGGGCCCTTATACTCTTAAGCTTAGCCTTAGCTGAGGAAAAAGATGTATGTCTATGCCAGAGGAATTAACTTCTCAATGCTGAATAGAAAGGGAGTTACTATTTTCTGTCGCCATTTGGGGGAGTATCAGCAGGCAAACTCAGACTGAACATTTGAGGGTGATTTACCATGTGTAAACATTTGACTTGGTTTGGGGAGGAACAGAAAAAATTGTTGAAGCAAAATAAAAATGTGCTTAAGTTCCATTATATAGGTATTGATTACCAGCAAGAGTACAGGTACGAATGTTTTATTAAATGGAAAAAACAGTAAAATTTTTTACTTGTTTTGTGTCCTTAAATTGATTAAAAAATACTCTACCAATTGGTCTGTTTCTCAGGCTCCCTGCACAGAAGACAATGTGTTTCTAATAAAGGAATACATACTCTCTAGATATCAAGTAAATATGGGGTTCTTTGACGATTGTCCAACAAGCATGGAAAATAAATAGCACACTGACTTTCTGAATACCATATTGAATCAGGTTTGAAATCTGCATATGCAGTTGCAGGAATTTTTGGAATACCATTCACTTCAACTTTTGAGAAGAGGCATTTTTTGAGGTAAGATTTACCCAAAACAAACAAACAAACAAATGTGATTCAAAATATGTATACCTAGGTTTGGTTAGTTAACCTCCTACATGAGGAAAGAAATTTACAAATAGGAACAGAACATTTGTTGCCATAGGTCTGGAGTTCACCTCTCTTATCTTTAGTTGCCTGAAAAGCCGGTATCTAGTCTAAGCAGGTTAGCCAGCAAAGCACTCCTGGGAAAGGAAACTTTGTTTCTACAAGGCAATATATTGAATATATTTTAAACAGGCATATTTCTTTTGGACAGAATTGCACTAGTGAAATACACCTTCCTAGCTTGAGGTCATGCACATTCAAATAGATATTTTTGAGGCATTTTTATTATATTTCGGAGACACAAAATCAGGTTATAAAAGATTAGTGCATGTGTTATCCATGTAATACATAATTACTAAATTGCATTATTATAAAACAATAAGTAGTTTATGAACTGTGCATAGATAGTAACACAGCAAGAGAAACTGAATTCATGCCTGTTCCTTCACCTGCTGCTTTTAACTACTTTTCTTGTAGTAGTCCATGTCACTCCTTGATCTGTTACCATACAACTACATTGAAATTATCTTCCAAATCATTCTGGCTTCTTTTGCAGAAATCTCAGCTGTTCACAGTCTTTTCTGAAGCCAAGTTCTCTTCAGTTCCTGGCCATCTATCAAAGGACTTGGCCAGAACTCCACAGTTAGCCAATACAGACTTTTTTAGGGTGTTAAATTGTTAACCTAATCACTGACCTTAACAGCACGTCTGAGCCTGACAAAGACTATTGTCAGCATAATTCATGTTCTTTATCCAATATCTCACTCTCAGAACTCTTATTAGAAAATTGAATTTTATATCTTTAACATTCTACGATGTTCAGAATATTAAACTAATAAAGTATAGATATTTCAATATGTGAATAAAACATATTAGGCTTTGACTGGAAACTATTGAAGATGTTATTGACACTTCTTACTTTATATTAAAAGTCCTGCTCATTGTAGATGGATGAATATATATGTGTTTATTGACAATCTAGGCCAATACAGATAGATTTTCTGAAGGCATTTCTATTTTTCCTTTGAGTTGCCTGTTCTCCATTTTTAGATATTTCTATTTCTAGAAATCTTTTTACTGAAGTGTTATTGTATTAGTTTTGTCCTAACTTTATATGTACCCCAGTCTTTCTCTTATTCTGACCAGAGGGAATCCATGTTTCCTCTTGCCACCTTAGTTGTTGGTTTTTTGCTTGTCCACATCTCTCGGTGTTTCATTTGTTCAGCCTGGTGCGCTGTCTATTTATAAAGCTTTATCATTTTTTTTCTGAAATCTTAGTCTTCTATAATACTTACTAGCTTAAGGAGCAGTCTTTGTTCTCTGTAAGTCATTGCCAAGGTAGCTTTAATTTAGGTACTGATACTGTGACCTGTAATGTTCTGTAGCATATTAGGCACAAGTAATTGAGCTTCTTCCTAATAGATCGCAAATACCTTATCCCTTAAATATCTCAGTGAATGATGTTTAAATAAACAGATTAAATCATAAAATATTTCAACAGCATGTACTTGGTTTTTTGTTTGTTTAGGTTTTATATCTAGATCTATATTTCTTCAGTGACCTCTATTCATCCACGTGGAAATTAAGAACTGTAGTTGTGCCGTGTATGCTCTGAAGAATTACAGTAGAACAAAACTCTCTTAATGGAACATACCTTCTTCTGAAATGTTGGGTTCCAGTGTGACAAAGAAGTTGCTTATTCCCTAAATAAACATTATCCTGTGCAGAGCTTTTTCTCTTTGAACTTGGTGAGTTGACTAAAGCTTTGTTACAAGTCTCTCTGGAGAGGACTGACAGGAGGGTTGCTGACAGAAGAACCCTGCAGGTGGCTTGAGGGGATTTCTGCATTACTTCAGCTGCACCTGTGATCAGTTTGTTAAAGTTCTCCTTGAAGATGGGCTGTAACAGTCTGAGAGGCAAAAAATGCTGGAAACTTCTGTGGAAGAGCAGGGGTGGGAACCCAAACGAAAACACCCAAAAGCAACTCCCAACAGCTAATGGCTTGTCTAGAGGACAAAAGGTGAAGTATTACAATCAAGCTCTAAGTATACACTGAAACAATTACTTGTATAAATATAATTGTATAAATGACAAGTCCTGAGTGGGACTCCTTCATGCACAAAAGGTAGTTCAGTGGTCATCTCTTAAGGAATTTTAAATTCTTTTGAAATGCCTGTTGAAAATGCCAATTTAATTTTCTCCTTTTTTTTTTTTTAATTTTTACATATTATATAACTCTGTAAAAACCATTTAAAATTATCTTATGTCTCAGCCCAAACTCATAAATATATATTCACAGCATTTTTTTTGGAAATTGCTTCCAAAATTTCTGTTCTCTCTCTTTCCTCCTCCTCTCAGATTGTTCATGAATAACAAAATAATGTTCTGTATTGGATCATATATGTTCTCTGAGAGGCTTCATTGTACAGTAATGACTCAGATTATCCACACACCCCAGATTGTCAATCACAGTGCAAATGGCTGTGCTTGAGAAAAGTTATTATCAGCTAAACAAATAAGCTTTATAATCTAAAGCTACTAAACTACTAGAGTACCCTTATGCATGACTAGCCCCAAGTTCTGATTATTAACTTCAGTGTTGGTTAGATGATGCATGACAAGCTGAAATTAACCATGATTTAAGGAGGAAATGCTTAAACCTAGGTCCTAATGTAATGTTAGTTTAGCTGTTGCTAATATAGTTGCAGGTCTGAGACTATGCCCATTGATACTAGCTTCTCCTTACAGTCAGTTCTACTCCAGGAAATCCATGTTGTGATTGGAGAACAGGTACAAGTCTATGCATGTCACTCTGCTCTTTTCATGACAAAATGATTCACAAACACACACCTTCCATTAAGAGGAAGGATTTTCCCCTTACAATCTAGTTGAAAATCAGGACCTCTCTTCCTTCTCTTACTGGGCAGTCTCCTGTCCAGCACTTCCTAAGTGGGACTGTTATTTTTGTTACCTGTCTGCAGTTGATACTGAACCGGAGATGCCAGCTTTCCTGTGCTTTCAGCTGTGCCATGCAGGAGATCTTCCCTGACTTTACACAGGAGGAAGATGAGCAGAACCTTCTGGGGCCATGAAGAGAAAGAGTTTGGATAGGGAAATGTGGAGGGAAGAGATTAGGTGTCAGTAGGGAGGAAAGCCCAAGTTTAAATAAGTTAAGTAAGAGGTGAGGAGGTGATGAACCGAGTGGCTAAGGAAGTTTGAAACTGTGCAGAAACACAAGGACAAGGATCAGGAACAAAAAGCAATGATGCAAAGCAGGCTTTTTGTTAGGAAATAGAACTGGGCTTATGCTCACGGTAAAATTTGATTTTCCTGAGCCCAGAACAGAACCAAAGATTCTCAGATTTCTCCATGTCTGTGCTTCTTAGCAAATTGCTGGTAAGTCCAGTGCTTGTCCTATATAACTCCAGTTTTCATCTGTGTTAGTGAAAATATGATCTCATTCCATAGTTGTAGAAAACTGCATTAGAAAACTGTGAGGGATTCAAAGATTTCAGCACTGCTTATTTCATAAATCAGTGACTTAGATCAGGCCAGATAATGGAATTTCTGTTTTGTTGTTGTTTTGTTTTGTTTTGTTTTCCCCCCTAAAAGTTTGAAAGAAATTTGCATGTAAATATTTTGGATATATATGTGCTGGTGTCATCCCAGACATTTTATAATTCTGTAAACACTTCAGTTCCCAAGAAAGTACTATTCTACTTTAAAACCATATGTCAGTTTCTGAACTTGTTATTCTGTGTAGTATGTTTTTGTCACAGTGCTACTAAGTTTCCCTTTTGAGAGAAGAGGAGGAAAAGAAAATAAAACTTCTTCAGGGAGATGGGAGCCATCTGCCCCTGTTCCAAAGAACACCAGGGATTTCACCACTTTTTAAAACAATGACAGATTGGGCTATGTCAGGCACCCAGTAATTTAAGAAATGCCAGTGTTGCTGATTCATAAAGCCTTCTGAAAATCGACTGAGTGAATATCTGCTGGCCCATGTTATTTTCGAAAACAAGTTCAGTGGATCTTTCCAAAGCAAACCATATGGATGTTTTAGCTGATCAGATATGAATCAAAAATAAACATTGTGCAGCACATTTTAAAGGCAGTATGCACAAATTAATATGGAGATAATTATTGCTAATTACTAGAGCTGGTCAAGAATGGAACCTTCTGTTTTGGAAGAAAAATCTGTATTTTCTGCAGTTTTCCAATAAATACAATAAATAAAATGCAATAAATACAATAAAACAATGCAACCCAGAACTGGTCAAAATCTTTCAGCTCAATACACAAAAAGAATTCTACTTCGCTTTTTTACTTTTTAAATTTTCCAATTATATTGATTTTTATATTCAATGTGATAGTAATATTTATTAATGTATTTATTTTCAATACAATATTATT
>NW_010139547.1:499-26429 GCF_000699245.1 Pterocles gutturalis | reverse complement strand
CCAGCAGCTTTGCGGGGCCGCCCGTTCGGATCGCTTGGCCGACACGCTCCCGATGGCTGTTCAAGCACCGTTCATAATGCCTGTGGTGAACGGGTACGTCAAGTTACGGGGCGGGAAAAAAAAAAGCACTGGGGAAAGTTGCCGGTATTGTGGTTACTCCTGAGAAGCTGCCTCTTGCTTTGTTATTTAGCAGCACAGACAGAACCGTTTCAGAGAAGTGCAGATGATTTCTAGTCATTGGGGAAATTTAATAAAACTACTTACTCCCCAAAATAAGTAGCTGGGTTGATAATTTAAAACGTAACGGAGGCAGAAACAAGGTGGAATACTAGATGCATTTATTAGTCAATGCTGTTGCACAGGGTAACACTCCCACCTCACACAAGTCTGCTAGCCCCGTGCTTCAAACCATTTGGAAGCACTGCAAAATGACAATCCACAGCTATATTAGATGGCAATACCTTAAAACTCACCTTGTAGGGTTTTATGAATGCTGGAGTCTCAGAGGCTACATGGTTAAGGTATGCAACTTCACCATCGCTCACTGGCCTTTTAAAGAGTCCAACCATTATAAATTCATGTGTATGCAGGGTTGGATTTTGCATAAGCAGAGTCAAGTAGAAAAACATACCTCAAAAATGGACATAAACTATTACTTTTATCTGACCTGTGTGGCTATGCTATCTCTGTACTTCTAAGATCAGCTTTTTGAAATGTCTTCTGAAGACAAATTTGCTTCCTTCTAGATTAGTAACATCAGGGGGAAAAAACATTAGAAGCTCTTTTCCCCTCCATTTCTCTTTGTTCTCCTGCCAGCTAAATTTACTTACATTTTGCTCTAAGCAAAGACCTATGACCTGATGAATTCCATACAAAATAGAACACGTTTGACTAAAAACAAGAGGACTAAAGCAAACTACCATTAGTTCTGTTTGCTGAACTAAAGCAAAGTAACAACCATACATAATAAAAAATGACCTGAAATCAAAACAAGATAGTCCTCAAGCATTTGTTTCTGCAGAAGGCTGCTCCTGTGCCAGTGTCTTCAACTGCTGATGACCAGCAGGATA
Source organism: Pterocles gutturalis (assembly GCF_000699245.1). Lineage (NCBI taxonomy): Eukaryota > Metazoa > Chordata > Aves > Pterocliformes > Pteroclidae > Pterocles > Pterocles gutturalis. Next base: position 25,359 of record NW_010139547.1, on the reverse strand, counting down.
GTCCCAGTGCTGCTTTATGGCAGTGGTAACACGAGCAAACAGGTTTCCAGTCTTGTATACTCCCACTGTAGGGACCGTGTCCTTAGAACACAGCAATGACAGAAGGGAGTGAAAAAAGAATCCCATTTTGTCCTGAAACATACTCTGATAAATACATTATAAGCATTCCGAGGAAAGACAGACGGTATAATAATAGTCCAATCAGTCTGGTAAACATGGGCATGCTAGAGAATAATTATCATGCTGTCATTATTGTTAGTTGCTGGTTAAGACTCCAGTCCTTAAGCTTAGTTTCTCTTCTTCCTCTAACACAAAATGGATGGACAATTCTAATTACACTATTTATGCCGTAATGCATTTATGGTGATGAGAAGCCAGTAGGAGAATTTCATAAGGGCACCATTTGTGGTAATAATGTGGTAATAATAACCAATTATTTCAAAAAGCTACTTTACTCCCTAATATCATATAACTTATTAACAAAGTAAGTTTGAGACATTAATCTGGTTTCAAATTCAATAGTACGTAATGGAACTTTTGACTGTGCATCAGCCAAGAGGAACAAGGAAGATTACATGGTGAGCTGAATTCAAATACGTCAATATGTTTTGGAATGTTAAATACTTAATTTGCACAATATATCATCATTAGTTGGCTAATCTTTAAAGCTACACCTAAAGAAAAAATAGGATTTCTCCACATGGCTGACTGGCCAAGGATTGTCTTTCTGTCACATACATTGAGGGGCAAAAATTTAAGAAACATTAATTCATAAAATGCCATCAACGTGCGTTAAAAACCATCCAGGGTTCTTGGTTTTGAAAGCTAATTACACAAAAGATACCATGACTCCACAAACAACAAAGCAAGGAGAATGTTATTTTAAATGTAGCTTGATTTGAACTGGTGTAGCATGTATTAAAATCATGTTAGTAATCTTAAAAGCAAAACTGTAAAAGTGTTGAGCTCTACTGGTAACAATTACACAAGCTGCCTTCAAATTTATCTGTTAAATAGGCCCCAAAAGATCCTGTGGCTGCTGCTCTTCAATGCTGGTTCTTGTTACAGGTATCAGTATCTTGGGTTGTATTCTAAAGTTAACTTGATCCAGAATGTAAAATAAATGGATATACTCCAGTTTTAACTGTTACTTCTCATTAGATGGTAGCTTAACCTACAATGATTAGAGAAACTATGAATCGTTACTGTTTAGAATCAGGTCCAATCAGGGAAGTATACCACATTTAAATAATTGAATACAAAAGTCGCATTTTCACAGTCAAACTTTCAGACTATCTAAAAAGGAAATATATTTTTTAAAACAAAAAAAAACCCCACCCCATTGTTGGCCGCTTTTATTTTTTTTTCTAAAGTTGTCACTGTGCAATTCCTCTTACAAGGGGGGGATTCACCATTCATCATGCTAGAATGATTCACATGAGAGAAAAGGGAATGAACACAGGCAACCCTGAAAGATCAGTTTCCACTAATCCTCACGACTCAAGGACTTTCTGAATGGCTGGTTTCCACAACAGAAGTAGGCAAAGAAATGCATATAAAAATTCTAATCAAAGCGATAAGTAAAGTACACATCAAAACAAGAGGCCAGATTAAATAAGAGATAGTCCTTAATAAGATTACAACCTCAGTTTGCCCATTTTTCAGTTGCTGCCAGGACTGCTTTAAGGAAACTTGCACCTCACCGTAATCCTACAGCCACTGATCTCCTAAGTAAATAGTAGCAAAATTCAATATACTTGATAAAAATTTGAGCAAAACAGCATTTGCTTTTTAGTGGGTTCACATCTTCCTCACTCCTCTAAAGATTTATCTGCATTTTTTTTTTAAGTGATGTCGTTATTTCTAAAACATCACCAAACACTTATATTGGCCAGTGACTACAAGCAGGCCACCTGGAAAGAAGACAGACAGAACTGTAACTCCGGAAAGGTCAGTCAGTTTTCTACATGAGTTCACAGAATCAAATAAAATCCTCAGCACTTCTAACAGCCACAATATTTGGAGCTGGCAGGTAAACTGATTTTGGAACAGCTCAAGTGTGTGTGCAGGTGGGGCAAGGGGGGGGGAAGCAATGTACTAGTACAACATAACTGCAGGTTTTCGTATGGTGCAGTGCACCTCTACCCTGTTGAGACCTCCCCTGGAAGCTCCACATCAGATGTGAGGCTAAGATAAAGCATTTATTTTCTCATCATTTGTGCTATTTTCCCTCCTTGTGCTCTTATCATCTTGATCTCTCTATGCCACAGATACATGGTTTATCTCAAGTCTTTTCTCGTTCTTCCCTTTTTGTTGTTATTTCCTTTACTTTAGCTTTCATACGAATACCCTGCTAAAAGAATTCTGCCTAGACTGCCTTGCATGCTCTTTTGAGATCCTCTTTCTCAATGACAGATTTTCTTGAAGACAAAAAACTGATTTGGATTATTTTATGTCCCTTCCCTACATTAGTAATTTCCTCACTGAACTGTGGGGAAAAAAAAAAAAAGAGTAGCATTTTAGGAGTGAAGTCAAAAATTATTTCACTTACTAGAAGCTCACCCTCCATTCAACTATGGAAGACTTTACAACTATGGTTGTAAAGGACTCATACTTTGCCAGAGATTCAAATTATTACACAGCCTGTTCTACTCTAAGTGGAAGGATAAAAAAAAACCAAAACAACCCAAACCAAACCAAAACACAAGAAACGAGAACTAGAAAACAAAACAAAACAAAAACCCAATAAAAAATTATTTTATTTTCTTTTTGTTTTCACTGTACACATAATTTTAATGGATGCTGACTATTCACTTAGATGCACAGGATATACTAGCCAGCAGCTCATCTCCGACAGAATTTGAAAGAAACTGACATATTTGGGGCATGAACTCCAGGGATGCCAGAACACAAACTCCCATATGAGGCCTTCAGAGAGAAATAACTTAGGAGACACAAAAGAAGGAATAATTGATAGGGAAGCAGAATATTCCATTTTAAAAGTGACAGTGACAAAAGGATCAGAGACTTATTGTAGATTGAACATCAGTTTAAGAAAGAGGTAACAATGTCTTCAAATTGAGACACATCATGTCATATATTTTTAATTCAAAAAGCACCATGGACATGATGGCTACAAGAACTGGGATGATATAAAATTGTTGTAAACATCTACAGAGTTTATTTAACCTAAAAAGTAAACTCAACTTCAGCAGCATCTGTTCTTTCATACGGTATTCCAAATGTAGTTCACCATTTTGTAAACATTAATTTTGTTCACGCTAATGATTCTTCAGGGTACATTGGCTTGGAGTTTCAAGGAAACAACACTTAAATTTAGTCCCAGATTCTGTAGTGAGCTCCACAGAGAAAATAGTTCAGCAACACCTACACTCACTTGGTTTGAGAAACATCTGCTAACATGGATATTAATGGTACTAGGAAAGATGATAAGCAAACCTTGAATCTTTATAATGTAGGGGATTATATACCAAATAAGTTAACAGATTCTTGAAACAGCAGTGAGTTTCATGCTAGCCAAATGTGACAGCTGATCTGGGTCTTCTGTTGAAATTAACCTTGTGACGCAAAAAAAACCTACAAATTTTTTGTATTAGCAACAATCCATTTTGAGCTCTGCATGTCCAAACTGAGTTTTTAATTCTAGAAGTACCCACTTTCACTCTCAGTGGAACAAATCTGAAGTTTAACGTTGAGCTGCTAGTCAACTTTCATTAGCACTGTGCAAGCCAAAAATCAAGACTTAGTAAGGTGTTACACCTTAGATCAGTTTCTTCATCATAAACCTGTTGCACACTTGAGATTTTCAAAAAGCAGATACAAGCGAAATGACTTAACACTGATGCAAAAGGTATTACATGCTTAACCTTTTAGCATTTCACTGTTTAAAAAGATGCTTGTTAAAGGCTTGATAATTTTTTTTTTTTTTAAAGTAACAGTTTCTGTACTGGTTTCTTTGAAAATCCCTAGAAATAGTGAGTTAACAGAACTCTGTACAGAAACAGCAGGAGACAATACTCTGGAAAATTTACACTAATTTAATTGCATAAATCAGTGTACGATCTTCCAGCTGAATTTAGGTTTCCATTCTGTTCAGAAGTAATATTGGGTGTTTCTGTATGCTTGACCACAAACAATACAAATTTCTGGGCTTATCCTACAGTGTTATGATTAGCTGAAAGCAACAGCTTTTCTTCCGTTTTATATTATTAAGTTTTGTCTAAAATTTGTTAATATTAATATCTGCCATTAATATTAATATATACCACTGACAAGCTCAGTGTATCATTAAAATGACAAAGCAGCATGTCCTATGTTAATATTGTGTATTTCACAAAAATGTTTAGTTGCTCTGATTTCTTACAGAAGATATAACCAGCCCTTACAAATAAATATTTTTTCTACTCAAGAAAATCCAAGCAGAATGCTAGCCCTTACAACTAGCTTGCACTCAGCTGAATTACCTACTGTCCTTCTTCCCTGATTACAAGAATTATTGCAAGATTTTTTGTATCCTAAGACCACTGAAGACAACAAGAGATTTATTAGTCCAGTAGGACATCAGTATTTAACCATGCAGATGATCTTAACCCTTCCGAAGCTTTGTAAAAATCTTGGAAGACATTTTGGTTCATGCCTGTCTGCTGCCCAAGCATCAGTCTTTTGATCCTATGAGCATTAATGCATTACAGTTTACCAAGGCAGTGATAACTTCAAGTGAAAAGAATACCAGTAATTAAGAGATTCAGAATTAAAAAAAAACAGAATATTTTGCCAGAAACACTTGTTTGTGGATCTTTAATACCATCTCCAGCACTCTTTACTAAATGTTGTTTCTGCCTTTGATACAATCTTAATTTGTTCTAAATGCTACTTCCAAGAACACCAGTAAATACCTACAGACACAAAACCAGAGTGTTTAATGTTTCACAAGGTACATCCCTTTATTATTGTAATCACAAAAACATGATTTTGTACAGGAATGTTTAAGTGAACATTAATCAATGTCTCATAAAGATCAGGTAAACATACTACAGAACATTGTATTGTAAAGAACAAAAAATATCAGCTTTCTGGCCTTGCAGTGCACATTTTAGTGCAAATATTAAGACACAATAGTGTTCAATTCAGCAAAGTATTGCAGAACATCATGCCACAGTCCACTTCAAAGAGGGTCAGGACATGCAGCTTGTTAATAAAATGCTGCAGTATATAAAAAAAGCCACATGTTAATTCATAAAATATATAGTGGTTTATTTGGATGATTTAAAGTGATTTCACTGTGGAACTTAGTTTTATCCAGGACAAATATCCAGAGTGTCTTGTGATTTGGAATATTCTTCATTTAGGCGATGGCTTTGGCTTCAGGTAGGAATGCCTCCCAGTATTTTATTAGCTTGAAGAGAAGGGAAAAACACTCACTATTAAGTACTAAAAGCTGGAAAATAAAACACATGTAACTTCCTCTTCTGGTGGTAAACTTGTCTCCACTGGACAAAGTAACAACGTGGGTGCTTCATATTATCCATTCACATTATTACAAAATGCAAGAAAATGTACAATAAATACACAAATCTGCTCATAGCAGCAGAGTTTTTACCATACATTGAACACAATGCTGTAGAATACAGTTATGCAGGATTTGTTTTCCAGTTCAGTTTGCTATTCTTACCTATATAAGGGTACTGCTCTCTCTCTTTTTTTTTTTTTTTTTACTTAAACAAAGCTGGATGGTTATATTCTCAATATGAACAAACTAAAGACTCCAGATGCTCTTCTGGGCACATGGTCTACTTCTGAGTCACTGGAAACAGTTTTACTGCTTTACAATATACAGTAATATTTTATACTTTAAAAAAGAGCAATAAACATTTAAGTATTCAAGTCTGTTCAGTAAGTCTAAGTACATATTCATTGCAATTTACTCCACTCTGTAAGTGAAAATATTACTTCAGCTTCAGAAGAAGATAAGACCCACTACTTGCCCAAATCCCTAAGGAAGCTTCTCCCTTGCTTCCCTGGATTAGAGCTGTGCAAGGGAGCACAGCGATAGCTAGGAAACTTGTAATCACTATGTTATTCTCCAATACAGAACAGACTGGAAATAGTTTTCTGTGTTTTAGAAAGTGCTATATTTAAAGCCTGTCTTTTAAACTAACCTACTATGGAGTGTATTAAATGTTAACTTGTACAAAACTTAAAATTTATCTTACCTGCTGTTGTGTTTGCACTAATGACTCTAAGTACTTGATAATAACAGTTTTAAAGTCTTTCACTCGTTCCTTCTGTTAATAAATAAATTATGGCATATTAACCTCTTAACCAATTTTACTTGGAACGTCAATATTTTCTAAAGTAAAACTGTCATTCACTTGGACAAAATTATACGTGCCTCAAATCTTCCCACTTCCTTGCGAATGGTTTTGGAGATCTGTTCAAAATCTTTTTCTCCTTGCTGAACTTTTGTCTCCCACTGGCAAAGGAAAGACATGCAGAGATAAGACTTGGTGTTGTCCATTCAGTCTATCAGTATCTGATGTGTTCTTAGTATATTATCGATAATCACTCAAGAGCTGAAAAGGACCTATTTGCGTTTTTAGCATACTTAAGGGAAAGTCTTACAATAACAATTTCAAAGTAACAATTTGTATAATAGGAGGTCATCAGGTCAGTTAAAAGAATGGTATCTCTAAAGTAATGCTAGCTGTAGATGAAATGTAAAAATATCTTAGTACTGCTATTAAGAAACACTTAACAGTTTTCTAAAGAAAAAGGGTCTCTAAAGCTTTACCTGCTGTTCCCTTTACAAACACCACTATAAAAGGAATCTAAATCTGTAAGCTTTCTGTGACCATCTGTCCAATCAAGTGTGGAAGAGTCTCAAAAGTTAGTTCCCTGTACTTTCCTAATCCCAAAAGAGATTATTAAATCTTAATCTCTGCCTATGGTCAAGTATATGATTATAATATTTCTGTTGCATTTGAAAAGCTATTGTGGTTGTGTTTTTTGGCTTTCCAGTCAGAATGCATGTTGCTTAGGCAAGCCAAAGCACATACTTTCTTATTCAGTGGGAACTGTTTTCACAGAAAGCAGGAGTAGAAAAGTTATTGCAGGCAAAAAAGAGCACAAAAGGAAAATTCAGAGGAAGCGATGTTGCTTGTAGGGTTTTGCCATATTTGAGAGCGTGGCATTCATGTTACATGACGCTAAATTGTGTTTCTCCTTAGTTTATGGAGAAGGACATACAACTATACAATAAGAGATTATCATTGTCTACATTACCTTATAACTGCGTTTACACACCTATTATATTGTTAAATTTAAGATGGCTGTCTATGTAGATATACTGTGAAAAAAGCTACCAGCCTTATAGTTCACACTCATGCAGGCTAACAGGTATTTAAAATGCAACTGTTATCTGTTCATCTCAACATATTAACTAAGTCATGGGAGCCAATATATCCAGTAACACTTATCTTCCTCAGAAAAAGGCAGCAGCGAAGCAACGTACTTATACATAGCATACTCCTATTATCAATCCAGTGATGCTATTTATTCACAAAAGCATTTTCTGGTGCAGTGTCAAGTTACTATTGTGACAACATCATCTACGTTCCAATAAATACCTACATATTTATATTTTTAGTTTATATTTCTCCAGAGTTCCCTTACTGCCTTTTCAGTGTACTTTATGAAGCTACACAATAAGTCAGAATGGAATGTCCTTCACAGAAGAACAGCCGGAAGACCTATTTAATAACTGAAACAATACAAAACTCAGCCAAGGAAAAGGTAGATTAAGACTGCCTGTTCCTTCCAACCACAGCAAGTAGAGGTGCCCGAGACTTCAGTGAAAGCCTCTACAGGCCTAATGGATCTAACATCCCAGTTTCATCATGCCCAAATGCCAGGTCCTATATGAATTATCACTGGATAATAGTCTGCCATCTTATAGTTTCTGACAAGCAGAAATTTCTCCTTATTTAATAAGGTATTTCTAGGGCGATTCTTTGGCCTTATATCTGCAAAAAGCAACAAAGTCATCGATGAAGCTCAAACTGTATAGGTTTCCACTTTGCAATTTCTCTGCCAGAAGGACTATTATTACAGAATTCATATTTCAATGGCAGCAATAACTTTCAGTCAGCACATTCAAATTGTAAGTTTACTAACAACCTTCTCTAATCACCCAATAAAGCAGGAAAAAGAAATCCTTCAGGAAAAACATAATTAATTTTTTTAATATTGGGACACTAAAAGGATTACTGAGTATTTCCTACTACTTCCAATACTCAGGAAGTATTTTCAACAGGGAGTTCCAGCTCACTTGTATTGTGGATGGATGGGTGACATCAAGAGAGGCAACCAGCAAGAATGTGGTCACACAAGAATGACAGTAAGTTTTCCCAGTAAACAAAGGCCTTTTTTAAGAAAAAGAAAGACAAGTTAATGAGTAACTTCAACACCATATGCAAAATACATTGAAGGGCAGAAGAAACAAAGCAGCACATGGTTAGTGACCGATGAGGAAGTCAAACAAAGTAACTGTGTAAGAGAGCTTGAAATCTGCAATGATGTTCTCTCATTATTTAATAGGAGAATACTGGTGCATAATTAGAATGCATTAATGTTAAATAATCAAGTTGTCCTACCTCTTCAATTTCCTTAGTGAAGCATGATAGAAAAAGTGTATAAATTATGACACTTCAACATGTTAGACTTATTTTTACTGAAATTACACCATATATACATACAAATATATATATATATATGGGTAGATACTGTATAATTAAGGAAAACATGGGAACAGTTCTCCCTTAGTTGTCTTAGCTGGATTTTAGCTTTATAAGCCAAGAGATGCTCCTCTGCCTACCCAAGCTATCTGTTAACAGTTAAAAGCATTATTTAACTTGTCCATGTTCCCCTCCCCCCATCTCCCAGACTCTGTAGAGACAGCATTACCTGCCTTACAGATCTTACAATAAGTAACAATTGCACATACTTAATAATTTAAATAAATTCCTTAACAATTTCAATAAATATGGAAAACAGCAAATAAGTGATTAATAAATAAAAATGGTATAAAGTAGTGCATTAATGCAGAATGAATGAGTTAATGCAGAAAGTCTGATTTCCAAAATAATGTCTGATAACATTACCTCTTTTATCTCATCTTTAGCTTGCTGCAATTTATCAGGTTTGTTGGCAAGTTGGAGCTTTGCTTCAGCTTCACGTTTTTTTTGTAAAGTGACCTGAGCATCTTGCCACTTCTGCCAGCATTTCATTCGATGATCAAACACACCCTGTAAGGACAGACAAATTTATTAAAGAACTGGAATTGTTGGAGCTATCTAAATTCCTATTTTTTGGTAATTCTGGGTAAAACTGGAACAAGTATACTCAAAGAAACCTCACTGTGTCTACCGTGTCTTCTTGTATTTCATTTGACAGCATGCTTGCACAGCTCAATACCTTCCACAAACAAAACGGTACTAAAGAAGCCTTTTCAGAGCACCCCAAACCTTTTTATGTTCCTCATTACATCAAAACACTACCAAAACAACCACTACAATGTGCTCTATTATGCAAATACTTCTCTAAATGCAGACTCTAGAAAACTTTTAATGCATATGGATGACATGCGTATTCAGCAATACATTTTTGTTAGCCACAGACTAAGGCAGCAGAACAATAGTATACATATTAAAAAAGAAAGGAAAAAAATATACTCCCAACAACCTTTCAAGTTCAAAGATATTTCTGGATAAAATTTGTAGACACTCCTTCCCATGTCAAAACCTAATTATGCTGTACAGCATGACTTATATCAAAAGTGAATATTTTCTTTAATGAGATGCGGATCCACAAATGGTATTTCTTTCTTATTTACAGAAACTATTGTCTATCTACCAAATATGGCCAAATTATGTTCTCAAAAATGTATGAACATATGGCAAAAAAAAGTAACCTGATAGACACAAGCACAGTATGCTTAGACACAGTAATGTATGGTGTCCCCAAATACTGTGCAAAATTAGTACTGCTCAGAGAAGATGTTCACCATTTACATTTTGTATGGATCTTATTAACCCATTCCCATTTTTGACCACAACCATTTTTATAATCGGAATAACTGATCATGGATGCATTCATTTTACTTCAGGCGAAATCTTACTCTTAACTGTGTTATGGCGTGTGCAAACACACAGAGTCTTTTGCCCTAAATCTACAAGTTGAGGAATGTGACTTGAAACAGAAAAATCAGTATTTTTCCTTGTAGTACTCACTTTTACTGCAGCAATGAGACGAATGTAATCACCAAGCAGTTCTGAGAAAACATAGAAATCAGCAAAAGCTTGTTCTTGATGCAATTGATCTATCTTCTCCTCAACCTCTGCAAGCTGAGACAAAGCTCTAGATAGAGCAGTGTGGTCCTCAGAGTTACCTAACATGGCAGCACTTTTAGCAAAGGCAGCTGTGTTGGCAGAAAGCTCTGAAATACAGGAGTAATGTTCAGTACAATGCAGTTAATTTTTACATTACTCTGCAGCATGTATCAGTGGAGCAGACACTTCTGCCCTATCACCAAATGAAAAATATAAGCTGTATTTCCTAAATCTCATTATAAAATACACAAGGAGATCACAATGAAACCACATTTAGGCGAAAAACTCCTGCACAAAAGAACCTTTCTAACAGTAAATGTTTTGCTGAGCCTGTTAATGTCATGCCTACCTTGTCTAGCAAAAGATATGGAAAAAACCTGTCCCTTCAGTATTATCCAACTGCCTAGTTCAGAGAAAATGCAAGCCCACAAAACAAAAGCCAAGTCACCTACTGAGCAAATTCAAAATAATTTTAGCAGGTCTACAGCACAGTTCTTCCATGCAGTTCAGAGTGGAAAAAAACCCCCACTATTTCACAAAACCACCACCCCCATGAGTGGAATTTATTTCTGTTGGACCGTTTTATTGACTAAAGTACACTTTAACTGCGCATACCAGAATGTATCGCCACATTCTGACATACCTTAAAAGAAAAAAAACAACACATGCCAGCATGGTTGGCATCTATGAAGGTAAAGTTTTGAGCTATCTATTAACAAATACTAGTGCAACTGTGTCATCAAATCCCATGTAAGTCGTCTTGTACAAAGTTAAGTCCAATGAAGGACCTTTGAACAAATGTTTAATCCAAAATTACTTCAGGAAAAAAAGTGCAGGTTTGTTGGCAACTGTGCTGCTTCTGTGGAATCATCAGAACACCAGAAATGTTTGTAGAAGCAAAATGTATTCAGATATTTAAAACCATTACAATTTAAACCCAACTCTTAAAAAACAAAACACACTACTTCAAATCTATGAGCAGGTGTCAATAAACAAATACTTCAATTTTCCATTACTTCTTAAAATACTCTTTAGAGGCCATCTGACCAAAGATCTTTTACTACAGAGAGTAAATCCCGGTAAGAGTTTTAAGAAAGCAACTTACAACATTTTCATGTACTTTTGAAAGCGTAGAGCTGAAAGGTGACCCCATATTTTAACATAACACGGTAGTGTCAAAAGGCACATTTAAGGTCTTTGTTGAACTATACATCAAAGTTTTTGTGGTTTGGGTTTTTTTTTAAATCATCTGATGGAAAGCAATCTTTGACAAAACAGCAGCACAGGTCATTACAGGCTTTGTTTCTCTCTAAAACCAAAAGCCTATATCCTGAGACTACTTATCTTTCCAGAAAAGTTTACCTTAACAGTAACTTGATGATGTATCATTATGTGGACCAAATTAAGAATAGTAAATTCCTGTTTAAGAGCTTAAACTCAATTAACAGAGCAATAGTGAACCAAAATATGTTTAAATGGATTTATGCAGCCACTTTTGTTCAGAAGGAAATGTCTCTTGCCATGAGACTTAGACATACATTTATGGATGTCTATTGTAGTAGAATAACTTGCTAGGTAAGGTATTGAATCTCTGCAAGAAAAAAATTTATGCTAAATCAATATAGTATCTTTAGGAATTACATGTTCTGATTAAAATTAAGTTTAAAAACAGGTATACAAAAACGCTAGAGCAGTTTAAACTGAAAGGTACAATTAGATTTTTGCATTAAAATACACTGTATTAATACTGTATTAATAACTTTATTAATAACTCTATTAATCTGTTAAGATCTCTGACATACTAAGCTCTTCTTTCATCACCATTTCCTCAAGTTCTAAGCATTTCAGTTCATGCAGCCACATAAAAGTAAAGTTACCTTTTCTGTGGCAGACTAATGCTTCAACACTTGCATGAAGTTTCCTAAGTTGCTGATCCAGGTTCTCAAATTGCTGCTGTTTTTCTTCAAACCACTGACAAAAGATGAAAGAGTCAAGCATTACAAATTAGATTACCAACAACATTTCTGGTTTCAAAGAAGCAAATTATCCATGTACTGCCAGGGTGGTCAACTGATACAGCTAAGAATTCAAGCCAATAAGCAAATTAATAACCCATTTTCTACTTCTACAGCTTTAAAATGCAATTGTTGAGGCTCATTAATTCGTTTCATTATTCAAGCTGAAAAATCAGCTCTTACTGCATCCGATTCATTCATCTTGATTGTCATTTTGTTGACAGCGTCGGCAGCCTTGTTCACCATCCTCAATATTCCTGCTCCACTCAGAGCCTGGGTGTTAACCGCTCTCGGCAGCTGGAATTGAATGACAAATAAGGGCAAACAGACTGGTTAAAAGGATGGAGGCTTAACTGGGCACAAGGGGGAAAGAAAAGGATATAGTGTTTTCTTTACTTCTGTGTGTTTCAATATGGTGGAATCTAATTTCTCAGATTTACTACTTTTACATTCTCCAGAGGAAAACGTAAAAATATAGACTATTTACTTTTCTTCTACATCTTTACATTTAAATGGAACAAACTACTCACTTGTCCAAAGTTATTATGAACTAGTCAAACGTCCTAACTAGCCACCTATACACTACAGAGAATAAACTGTCACTACAGGAACAGAAAAGCTTACAACAAATTAGATGAAAGAAATTCTGTAAAACATTTAATTGTTACACAAGATTTGCACTGTGTGCTGTACAAAAGGTTGATGTCTTTTTGCCTTTCAGTATAGGCCAAATTTCAAAACCTACCTCATGCATATCAAGAGAACTGGGTATTTGCTTAGCTACTCAGAAATCCTCAGGGTTACGTTAACAAACCTTAAATTTAATTGATATCATTAAGGCTAGTCTGAATATGCCATACAAGGTGGTTCGTGTCAGACCATTTACCCTTCCTGTGATGTCTGTCTGTCAGCAGTGTTGACAAATACACTGTAAGTTATCTATCAATGATGCTTTTGTCAGTAGTGATGTCTCTGTGACTTATTAGTACAACTAAGATATTGACATTGACCAAAAGACTGTTCAGTATTACAGTGAATCCACTATGTGCATTGATAAAGAGATATGATGTATCTCTAACAATATATTTAATATTGTGAAAGGTGCCAGGTTGATAGTACAGGTGACTAAAGTCCTCTATTCACAAAACATGTAGCCCGGCCAGCAGCATTGCTAGTGTTTTCACATTATCCTACCAATACACCTCAAGCTGGACTCCTAAGAGGCAAGAGAACAGCTTCCAAGCCAGTTTAGTTCTTGATCTTACTTAACAATCAGTAACATCAATTACAGATTTTCACCATGGGTGACAAGCTTTACTCAGAACTGGACAGACCAACTTGCTTGAGAAGTCACTTAACAGCAAATAGCTTGTGGTCACTACTACTCTTAAGTTTTATCAGAGGCACAGGCACACCACTACCTAAATAGCCTCTGGCATTCTGTCCCATGAAGGTTACAATCCAACTTGATTTCATATGAATTTAAGGGATTAGCTCTCAATACAAAGAGAGAATATCGGTTTGTAGGTCACCATACCTAGAAACAAAAAGGAGAAAAGAACTTCAATACCTCAGAACTTTCCAAGAACTGTCTTAAATCTGGATCCTGTAACAAGGTAGGGTGTTTTACTGTTCGTTGTAGATACCTATGATTTTAAAAATTAAAATATTAGATAACAAAACAGATTTAATGTTCCTGACAGCACTGGAAAGTGTCCCTCATCTAAAGAATGGGTACAATGCAGCACACAACCTCCCTCATTATCTAACAGGGCTTGAACACTCCTAGAAAGTCACCTCTAAAGGGTCAGATGATAGTTCAGTTTCCATGTCCCTTCAATCCTGTGTCTCTGCAGATTCTTCATATTTATGCATTCTGTCACCTTCCTCCAACAAACACTTAGTCTAAGTCCTACACAGTTACAAGCCAGGACCACTAAGCTGTTGAAACATTCACTGAAGCCTTACTCCAGTAAGGCTGCCATAAAACCTGGCTGCCTGAAAGTAACATAGCCCCATACACTCCATACCACAACATAACACACCAAAGGTGCAGGCAGTTGTTTCTAACATAGTTTGTTTACACCAAAAACTCCTTCAGGTGGGACCTTCCATAACTGTATATTGCACAGTGGTAAAATACAGTACTTCATATTTTCAACAGCTTAGTGAAGTCTTCCTCTTCTAATAATAGCCATTTTACACCAGAAAAAATATATGAGATTGTTTAAACATTCTTGCGCAGTGCAGCAGACAGGCTTTTTGTTATAGGTAATTCTCGCTGACTTATTTTAGAATTAAAAGAAATCTTGGAGAAGTGAGTTGATTATGTTCTAGGCATGAACTATTTATTGCCTGGCTAGACTGAAGCCTTCAACCCATATTGGTTCTAAAGAACTCATCCACTCCCCAAAAATATCAATGCAACTCTTTCTCTGTGCAATTTTCTGTATTTCTGATCAGATCTAAAAACTGTTGATTGAACAAATATGAGTTAAATAGAGAAATTTCAACAGTATTTTTCATCTAAAAACTGCTCCAAATTTGTCATAACTGATGTTAACATTATATATTAACAGAAAGTGTGACATTTACATGAATGCTTTATAGAAATCTAGTACCTCAAAGTTCACGGGACCATATGAAGGTATGTGTTATTGCCAATTAAGATGCAGTGACAGAATATTATCAACAGCACACTCTACTTTTTGCAAAGCTTTAGTTTTGCTCAAGCCTCAGCTCCAAAGTACCAGAACAGCCCTGTTACATTCACAGATGGCTTAGAAATTGTCCTAGAAAGTGATATGGGTTGGGACTTTTAACTGAAAGCCTGAGTATATTGATATTGTAAATGTCATGTATTTTTTCCATCCTCCATTAGGTATGCCCACCAGATCCTTATGTTTCTCCCTAAAGAAGCTAATGGTTGCAGTGAAAATATTTTATACATTAGATTGCTCAGCTTCTCCTTGCTTGTTCTACACTCAGTAGCAAGTACAAGTTAATGTGGCAACTAGCCAAAGAGATTTTTTTTTAGAAATGTGCCGCTAGAGAATAGCCTTTACTCTGAGGCAGACTTTTAACATTTTCACTGGAGACAACTGGCAATGTGCTTGAGGACATCTGGCAGGCAGACTTGTAGTATGTAAGTTCACTGTTCTAGGGCATAAATTTTGGCGACCTTAACTAACAGGGTATATTGCTTTCCTGTCCACTTTCCCCATAGTTCTTGGTTCAACAAAGAGCAAATTGAAACAGATTTCTTTGGTCTGACTTTCTGGGGAATATTTTTTCCTCAAGTTTAGGCAAGAGCAACAGAACCACTGCCTCTAAATATAATTTGAACATCTTGGTAAGTAGGTATTTTTTTTATTCTGAAACAAAAAAGTTGCTCCTTGCCAGGTAAGATATTCGTAGTCTTTCTGAAAAACAAAACAAAACAAAACAAACAAACAAACAAAAAACCAAAAAAACCCCAAACCAAAAAAAACCACAAAAAAACACCTAACAGATGGAATGTACTGTGAAGCCTTTCCAATATTGTTAAAAGTCCTGAGAAGCCCATTCCCCAGAATGGGAGAAGTGCTCAAAATCCACTAGAAGTGGTACACTGGTGTAACTCCTTTAACAAATAAATGAAAAAGCAGCACTTAAAGCTTGCACACAAGCTTATGAATTAAACTTTTTCTAATCCTACTTCTGTTGTTCAAGTAAGCAACCAACAGGGAAACTAGTCCTCTCTATTACAGAGATCTAAAGTTGTGTGGAAGTACCGGTTCAGTTATCTAAGCCCAATTACACTAATCCCAGCTGTGATTCCAAGTCTTCATATCTCACAGCACCACTCCTTTATCAATAGACTACTTGTATAACCAGAATGTGTTTCACAGTTCTGTTCCAAGTGGCAGAACAACTTCAGCAACTTCTGAGTACAATTTTAAGTGGCAAATGTTAAGCTATATGCCAATTTTCAGTAATAGATAACTAAGACAGAACAACCTTTTAGTATTTGAGATTCAGTATAATTTCAGACGTTCTCCCCTTACTTAGGAAATGGAAAGATATTAGCAATAGGATTTGAAAGAGATACTTTTAATTTAAGATTGTCTCTGGAACTCCAGAAGTTCAAGAGTTTCATACGTTATCTGTTAGATAGGTCTTTCAATATACAATCTAAACCTTTGACTTTCATTAACTTTCTAGTTTAACTGAACCTGTTACAGGGTGTATTGTTCTCATATGATGCAATTCCTTCATAGAAATGGGCATATTATAAAATCACACTAAAATTAAGCCCATACACTTGTGTAAGTTCTGGTAGTTACTTTCTAAAGGCTTTACTAGCCATGTCAACAGGGGAAGTGACGCAGTATATCAGTGACAGTACCCTTCCATGTCAAAGATACTTGACCAATGTTAGTTGCATATCACTGCTGGGTGACAGAGAACCAATATATCTTATGCCAAAATTCAGCTAGTTGTATCAATGTACATGTAAGTCATCAGAAGGTCATTTTACTTCCAAGTGATTGAAGGTCTCTCTCACCCATCTCCCTGCCTAACAGTTGATTTTCTGTGGAACAGATATACTGCTGAAGTGCCGTAATTCCTTAAACCCAAAATGCCTAAGTAAGCTAGTAAAGAAAGTTTCACTTACTGAGTCTCTGCAATCTTAATTTTAAGCACCAACTAGTTTGAAAAGAGTTAGCTATAATTGTCTCAATTAATAAGGCTACATTTCCCATTATTAATGGGAATCATTCAATTTCTACACAAAAATTTGGCAGCTGCATACAGCCTTCAGAATCCCTCTATGTATATATAGATGGCCCAAACCCCAATTACAGAGCCCACGTAGTATATTACAACTCATTCAGAGGCTAAACAAGTTTTAGATACATACATTACCTTTCTAGAGCTGCTCTTCTTTTCTCTACAAATTCAGTAGATGAAGAATCTTCCTTGCCTACTTTAACCTTGGTCATGCCTTTAAAGAAAATGGCAACATACTGATTTTATTTTATCATAAATATATCATTAACGCAACTGATGTGATTAGATGATAAAGCTCACGTAAGTTTATGTATTGAAGTCAAATTACAATGAAAAACACTACACAGAAACAGAAAAAAGATCAATACTGCATGCTGCATGGTTTTGCGGAGTCAGCTCTGTGAAATATGCAATTTGCTGTAAATATTAATTGTGACTGAAAGTTATACAAAACTAGTTTCAATTTGCATATATGAAGACAATCTAAATGAACATCAGAGCCTTACTGGTCACTCCTGTTCAGAAGAAGAAAACACCTACCCAAATAAAGCAGAATAGGAAAACAAATCTCAGGTTATAAGCCTATTCATCAGTAAGCTTAGTACCAGTATTTTCATTCTATTATTTTTTAAGTTCTAAAACTACAAGTTTTTTAGACAACCAAAGCAAACTAACCAGCTCTGAAAAGTCTGAGGCATATGAACAACTACAAACTGAATGGAGAATAAAATTAGCAGAATAAAATGTATGCAGCTTTATATCGCTTCTGCTGCTCAAGTCAAGAGTGGCCAAAAAACTACAATAGGGGAGCCAGTGTTATTGATGTATTGTGGTACAGGAAATATATTCAACCTCAGCAACAGAAGAAATCTAAAACTGTCAGACTGAGGTCAATATTTTTCATGCTCAAGACCCAAACTCAGAGAGTTTAGGAACTTAAGTCCTATCAAAACCACCATGAAACACTGAACACGCAGAATTATTCTCATTTCCTAAAACACAAGAGAGGTACATTATGATACAGTCCAAACATCTTATTTCTTCCTGTAATGTATTCCTGCTCTGTTAGTTCTGTGTTTCTCCAGCTAAAAGTTCTGAGATTCTACATATGTACTCTGTGACCTGCCAGGTCAACAGATCCCAAAGTTGTTCCTCACCCAATCTCCCTTCTGGCTTTAGAAGTTTCACACAGTAACCCACGGAGGGGAGAAACAGTATCCTTACAGGAACAAGGAGGGACCCTTAACCTCTCAGTGAAGCCTTAATTTTTCCCTTCTCTGTAACATGATGAAAATAAATCTGATTGGCATTTTTTTCAAGCTGTACTACACAGTGCAACGTAACTGTAAATCCACTAATTTATCTGTAAAATCAAATATGTCTTTAAGTACAAGGATTAAAGTATTCAAACAAAGGTGAGGTAATTCACATCTCATCTTTTAGCATTAGAGTATTACAATTCATTAATATTTCACCGCAGAAAGTGTGAAATGCTGCAGCTTAATGTAAAAGATCCTTCAAATCTGATAGCAACATAAGTTCATAGGGAAAAAAACTGAATATATAATCAAATGACCAATATGAGGAATTCCTAACTTGTGATGTTGACAGTCATTTCTAGATATCATTTCAGTTTTCTTTCTCTGCTAATATAAGCCTATTTAAATGCACACATAAAGGCAGTTTCTGAGGCCCAAGCACTTCAATCCCTCACAGGAAAGGATCCATTACTTAATAGATTATTTTCTTAAAAACAGAAAACATGATTTTCCAACACGTGTTTGTATAGTAGTGAGACCGTTTGGATGAATGTCTCTCCAGTCTCTCCCACCCATCATCAAAATAAAGCTGGAGCTTGAAACTCCAGGTGTTACCAACAGTGTAACAGAATGAACAGACTAAGGACTATTTTACCATACACACGGCATAACAGTGAATGTATACTTCATATTAAGACTTCAAAAATAAGCATGTGTGACATAAATACAATATGTAATCTTACTTTCCGCTGTTTTGCCAACTCTCTGCTTTAAGATGCCTCATTTTAAATCAGCCTAGAGCCTCTTATTTTCTCCAGAATTAGAAATGTATGGACTACACATTTTTTGACAGAAGTGAATACCACCTGTGCTCTAAAGTTGAAGTTTAAAGCGGGAGTTTCATGCTTTTTGGAAAATGTCCTATAGAGTCTGTGAGTTTTCCCAACTTACCTGTAGCTTAACAAAGTCTTTATACAAGGATCTGAAGTGACAGCCAGTGCTTGCTTACACTGAAGTGAGTCCCACCATTTTACACAGTTCCATGTATATCAATACTTATATTGGTTTTGTTCAAGAGGTACCTCAAATCCAGTCCGAGCTTTGTCTTACAGATGAATTTGACTGTGATGCAAATACTATATTTCCAGGTAATTGTGCACTGTCATAAATGCCTTAAATGTTGTATCATCCAAAGGACATGACTAGAAGCCTCATTCCATCTTTCAAGCCCTGTTAGCATTTGTAGTTAAACTTATTTTTGTAACACAAAAAATTGGTTATTACAGAATCACACATTACTTTCAAGAACTACCGAAAATTCAGATCAAATTTTCAGTCTTACAGACTGAAAAATGCAATGCTTTTCCAGAATTAAAAGCATGATTTTCCCAAGCTTTCTGCTGCTTATGTTTACTCAGTCAGCCTATTCCTACTTATATAAGAAGCTGCTGCTCTGTGTAGCTTTACAGGCTAAACTACTGAAAAAAAATTTTTTACACATCAAACAGCTTTCTAGGGTCCAATCACTTATTTATACAGGTAAGATAAAAGACTTCAACAGGTTTACTTTTTTGTATGTTTACTTTTTTTTGAAAGAATCTCCACTACTTAATTAATTCATTAAAATGATGTTGCTTCAATGCATCAGGCATGCTTCTTAGTTCATGGAGAAAAGATCTGGTACTTCAAGGCATTCATGAAGTCTAGCATTGCTCAGAAGTATTTTTTGAATTAAAATTTAGAAGAATTAACTAACAGTTTTAGCATTTACCATGACCAAAACAAACAGACTGAAGTATTAGAGAGGTGGAGTATGTATGAAGCTCTGTATAGTGCAGGCAACTGATAACAGCACAAGTTAAAAATAAACTTTCATTTAACATCCTTGTTTTGGTAGACTAATCAGCTCTTGAAGGGCAACAGTGAAGAAAGAATGAGAGATAAGAAACAGAAGGCCATGTATTAAGACAAATGTCCTTATTATCAATGCTGGTCTGAGTTAGGAAGAGGCCAGTGCATATCTTTCCATTTAACCTGAACTTTAAGCTTAAAAATACAGAACAGTAAGAATATTGAATAGTTTGGACCACCTGATAAGGAGTAAAGTAATATTTGTGCAGAAAAGTATTTATTTTACAAGTCCAACAGATACTGAAATACTTAATTTGTATTACAGCATTTAAGTGACAACCTTAAGGGAACTACACTTACCTACAATACTTTTTTCTGGAGCTGGAGGCACAATGTAACCGATATGCATGTACTTTGTTGCTAATTTGCTGTGCAAGCCAAGAAAATCACTGAATCTTCTTTTAACAGAGAACTCATTTTTGTGGAACATTGAAAGCGATGTCTTTAAAAAAAAAATTAATTATGAATTATTGATCCATCTACTCAGCTATGATAAAAAGTTATCTGCAAATATTTGTTGCACTAGTTACCTTTGTTGTTACTTTGTATGCCATATAAGCATTCATGCCATCTCCTGTAAGAAAATTAAGATACTTATCTTAAGGCAATTTATTTTAATCTGTCCATACACTTTCTGTTCAAAATACACATTAAATAGCTTTCCATTTAGATACTAAAAGCTGCCAAAAGATAATTGACTAAGAAATCATGCTAAAATCTCAGAATAGTCTTCAAAGGATAATAGTCTACCATCTGAATTACTAGGCTCAAGGAACTTACCAACTTTCTCTGGGTCTGATACATTGATTTCTATATCAAACAAATCTCCATTTGCTTCCTCTTCAATCTAGGAAAAAGATATGTCATATTTATCAATGTAATGTGCATTCATATTATGTATTGTTATAAGGATAAAGGTATAGAGGAAGGAAAAGTCAGTATGTTTGCATAATTAAAAAACCCTTCCAGACCCACTTCCCAATATTAAATGAATATAATTTCTGACAGTTACTGTCACTGCAACAAAGTTCATGTGGTGGACTTGGCAGTGTTAGGTTTATGATTGGACTCGAAGATCTTAAAGGTCTTTTCCAACCTACAGGATTCTATGATTCTATGATTTTCATTTTAAGCCTTCCTGCAAAAGCTTTTAGTATGGTAGCTTTTTCTCAGGGCTTCTCGGCCTCAAAATTTTTAGTAATATTTATCTTAGGGATATGTTCATTGTAACTCCTCCAATGCCAGCAGATACTATGGTTCAAAAACCACTCTCATTTGCAATGTTTCTATATGCCTCTAATCAAAGGACAGATAGTCCTTTTAAATAATGATACCTGCAGCAGAAGAGCTTGGGAAGGGAAAAGTAACAGAATTTTCTGATACTTGGCTGAGCTCTAATCTAGACATGCAGAACTTTGTAATCTTTCACGTAATATACATGTGATAAAAATAGAGATCTTAACACCATGGCAAAACGGACAGTGTACCAGGGCTGAAGGGGGGAAAAAAAAATCACAATAAAATGGTATCTTGTAGTATCTGGGGAAGCAGCCATCGTCGAGGCACAGGCAAATCTTGTTTGCAAACTCATTTAGCAGAGGCACTGTCTAGTAAGAAAACACTCCTGAATGAATGGCATTCAACAGGGCCCAGGCTTTGAATGGAACACAATGTAAACAGCAATGTTAAAACTACCATCAGCCTCAGCGGTTTGTTAGCATGCAGGATAATGCTAACAACTGCTTCCCTCCATTTCCCCATTAACAACAGCTTCACAAATCTAAGTTGAAATGTGTTACATGCTTGTAAGCATTATTATACATCATTAACATTTCTCCTGTATCAAGCTCATGGCTTGTCCGACATATACTTTTACAATATTTGTTCACAGTACAGATCTCCAATATAACCACGCAAGTAATGCATTGTTATGGCATTTTAATGAGTCAAATTCACACTGAACTTTCTATGTAAAATAAATTTTCTTCCCCCTTAGCAAAGGATGATCCCATGAGTCAACACTTAGGAACTGTAATTTCAAAAGAAGAAAAAACTTCAAAAATCAAACAAGACATTTCCATAATTTATAAGTTTATAGCATACCTCTTCTCTGGATCTATCAAAAATCACAGGGGCCGTTATGCTTTTTGATTCCATTTTGGGAGCTACTAATGTAGTAGGTGTCACAGGAGTGATTGCGGGAGTAGGTTCTGGCGAAAGCATTGGATCCCTCTCTGGACTGTCCAGTGAAACTTCTTCTGTTGCTTCTAGATAAAGAGTTTGAGTTAGCAAAGTAGTTTCTGTGCAATAGAGATGGATGTGCATCACAAAGATAACAAACACACACTAAAAAATGATGACATACAAGTTTAATAAGATAATCTGCAAATAGTATCTGTTTGTGCTGGATAATTTTTTTGCAATACACAGTTAAAACTAGATGAGACATTTGAGCTTCTAGTGCATAATGGGTTACAGTAAGATTAATATTTCATTTTTTTTTAATATACTGTTAGGTAAAGAATCTTTTAAAGTAGTTACAAGTGATAAATCATTTATTTCTGCATAAGATATTGTGAAAATTAACACAACCTTTTTTTACCACACAAGCATCTCCAGCACCTGTCCAATTTTAATTTTTGCACTCTGAACAACAACTGACTTAGTCATATAGGCTGATAACTGAGGAGATCGAGCCATGTGTTCAATGAAGTTACACAAACAGAACAGACCCCCCACCCCTGCCAAAAGCCCACAAACTGTAAAACAGAAGTATTAGCAGGTGAGACATTCTGACTCGTAAGACTTTCTACCTTTAGTCTCTACCTTCAGAGGCTTAAAACGGTTCACTAGAAACTGAATACTTTCTTCAGACTGTAGACTGTTCATCTATCTTTAAAGAGGATGTAAATCTCTGCTCTACAAATACCACATGCTTTTCTCCACTAACTGTTTTTGACCACTGGCAAACTACACACTTCCTGGGTATAGAGAAGTTCCTGTTCTGGTTTAAATAACTAATGCTGTGGTTCTCACTAAACATGCCTTTTCAAGAATTCTAGTTCCTTAAAACATAATATTGACCACAGAACAGTTACTTGATACCAAAATTGACTGCCAAACTGACTTCAATTCTTGTTACAAACTAGACTTCCTCTGGCAAGTACTCTACCAAGCAGGTAAAAAGCACTAAATCAGATCCACTCTGAGTTATAGAAAGTTACTGATAAGGTTTACTATGTAATTTGGAAAAGAGCTGTGCTTGCAATTTCTGACTATGTGAACCACTCAATTTTCAAAACAAAATAAGCCATCTTTCTTCCAAAATTTTAAAGCCTGGTGTACATAATGAATACAACTAGTCCTTCCTCAATGGTTAAGAAAAGAGGAGTTTTAAAAATCACATCTATTTTTTAATTTGTGAAATAGTTATGTTGTGTGCAAAAAAAAGTCTAATCTTTTGTCTCACATAGGACTGCATCTCCAGAACACCGTCATCTACTAGCAATGTAAAAATAGAACTATAAATAGCATCCACTGAACCATACCATTAATTACTTCAAGAAGTAATATTATGATCATTCATAATCAACATATCAAAGCCACTGAGCTTTGTCTCTGCTGCCACTTAGAGATATTCTGTTAGTCAACTCTGTTTCCCATTCTTCTATAACACTTTTTTTGCCAATCTTTGATTTTTTTTGTAAATGAACAAAACCACACTTCTCTATTTCTGGAACAAAAATGACTGTGTGCCTAAATGTTGTATGATACTGAAGCTCAAAATGAACTGAAAAAACAAGTTTCAAGGTCACTATGCCTTAACCTGGTTTGAAGCAGATGCTCATTCTCACTTGAGGCTGACAAAATTTGCTGCAATTTTGTTTTGGAGAATTGCTGAGCTTGGAACGGACCTCTGCATATCTTCTAGTCTAAGCCCTCTGCTCGCGCAGTATCAGCTAGAGCAGGCTGCTCTGGACCCCATCCTGATGGGTTTTGAGCATCTCCAAGGATGGATAATCCACCTCCTCCTTGGGCAACCTGTGACAGTGCTTGCACCATCACCATCTAAAAAAAACCAACCAAACAACCAAAACGAAAACAAAACCAAACAAAAACCCCAAAACAAAACAAAAGAACACAAACCAATATTTTTTTCTTATGTATTTCCTGTATTTCAATTTGTGCTTATTGCCTCTTGTTCTGTCAGTGGGCACCACTGAAAAGTCTGGCTCCCTCTTCTCCATTCTGTCCCATTAGGTAGTTATACACATTGCAGGATTGCCCCCGAGCCCGCTCTTCTCCAGGTTCGACAGCCCCAGCTCTCTTGATCTCTACCCATGTGGTACACATCATGCCTTAATCATCTTCAGGGCCCTGCACTGGACTCACTCCAGTCTGTCCCTGTCTCCCTTGCATTGGGTACCTCAGACCTGTACTCAGCACTCCAGATGTGGCCTCACCAGGGCAAAGCAGAAGGGAATGATCACTTCCTT
>NW_010139547.1:0-464 GCF_000699245.1 Pterocles gutturalis | reverse complement strand
CTTCCTAATTTCAAATTACAGATTTCGACAGTATTTTCAAATTAAACTTAAAAGCAAGCATATTTTTATACTCTCCATTTTTAATACGAACAAAGATTATCTAAAAGCTTTCTTTTATCCTACCATTGCTTTATTCTTACTGTTAAATCTTTCTGAAGAATCCTGATGATGCTTCCTGCCCTCAAATGCCACAGGAAGGATACTGCATCTTAAACCAATAAAGAACTTCAATTCAAAACCTCAGATCAGGTGAGAAGTCATGATTTGCAACTCAGGCAGTTGCAAGAAAGACTTCTAGAGCGGTAGAAGAACAACATTTAAGCATGGAAGAGACGTAGTTCTCTCCTTTGGTGGCTAACAACATTCACCATATAGGAAACATTATACAAATTCCTGTTCCACATAAACATTTCTCAGAAAAAAATGTGCATACATATGTAACATGTTATATATATAATATTATA
>NW_010139546.1:7076-11579 GCF_000699245.1 Pterocles gutturalis | reverse complement strand
GCGGTCTTGGCTTTGCCGTGGTCGGGGCCATGCTTTTGGGAGGCCGGGGAGGTCCCCAGGCTGCAGGCAGCACTGACCTCTGCCCGCTCTCTGCCTGATGCCTTTGCCCGCTCCCAGACTTCCTCCCCCTGAAGTGCGACGCTTGCGACCAGATCTTCTGCACCGACCACATTGCTTACGCCCAGCACAACTGTACCTCTGCCTACAAGAAGGTGAGCAAGCTTCAGTAAGCTCTTTGGAGGGCGGTGAGCAGGATCTCAAGCCACAGGTGACACTGTGGAAGCCTTAGCAGGCACATCCTGAAAGGGACGGAGGTGGCCACACAGCACTTGAGGTTGCCCAGCTATATGCTCCCAGCCCCCTTTTCTTATCTCTACAGGATGTGCAGGTCCCAGTGTGTCCCCTCTGCAACACCCCAGTCCCCATGAGGCGGGGGGAGATGCCCGATGTTGTGGTGGGCGAGCACATTGACCGTGACTGCAAGTCTGACCCCGCGCAGCGCAAGCGCAAGGTAGGAACCCAGCGCTCTCCACCTTGCTGCTGAGATCCACTGGGTCCCTCCCAAAGCCCGGGGCTGGGGTGAAAACAACACAGAAACCAGCCCAGCCTGGTGCCGTCTGTTTGCACAGGCCAAGGACAGGAAGGGCTGGTGGCCTGGAGGCGTGCGCAGCTGCAGGGCTTTGTGGTGTGAGTCCAGGGCTGAGGTAGCAATGGAGTGGGGCTGGGCAGCCACGTGGGACCTGAGGATGGGAAACTGCATGCTGCTATTAGGAAAATGTAATCAGCGATTAGCTGCCCCTTTTTTCCAGGAGAGGAAATTGCTGCAGGGAGCTGGCCCTGCAGGAGTCCAGCCCAGCAGCAGCTGGAGGGCTCTGGGCTGTCCCCCCTGCACTGGCAGGGCAGGCAGGAGTCCTTGGGTGAGGCAGTGTCTCCTGCTGTGCATGCTGTGATCGTGGGGACCCTTGTCTATGAAAGCCAAAGCACTAGTGAATTACTGATAAACTGTCTGAAGAAAACTAGTATTCAGAGACAAACTCTAGAGCCCCACGGAAGTGACACTGGGAGAGAAAGCTGGTCAGTGCTCAGGGTCTGGCATGGAGGGAGGGGACAGCCCTGGACCTGCAGGCCCTGTTTCTTTTCACTACTGACATGTTGTCTTTCAGATCTTCACCAACAAGTGTTTGAAGCCTGGCTGCAAACAGAAGGAGATGATGAAGGTGATCTGCGACCAGTGCCACAAGAACTACTGCCTCAAGCACCGACACCCTCTGGACCACGACTGCAGCGGGGCAGGGCGTCCCCTCTCCAAAGCAGGGTGAGGGCCTGGGGACAGACATGAGGCTGTGGTTGTCAGATGGATGACAGGAAAGAAGCTGAGATCCTCCCAGCCCTTTGCCTGGGACTGCTGCATTCTCATGCTCCCTGTGTGCCAGGGTGTCCTCCAGCGGCGTTAAGGTTTGTAGAGTCAGCACAGCTGTTATACATAGTCTCTCCTTGCAGCAAAAGCCGCCAGTACTGCCTACGGGCTGTTTTGGTTTTGCTTCTCTGCTTAGTCCCTTTTTCTGTATTCCCTGTCACAGTGTTTTGAGGAGAGAAAGGGCACCTGAAACCCTTGGGCATAGCTGAGCCACCACCTGGGTGTGTTGGGAGGAAGAAAGGGAGCTGGAGGTCAGGGAGGTGTCTTATCCAGCTTCATCTCCCTGGGTGTTCAGTGCCCAGGGATGGCCCACAGTTGTAAAGTAGTTGCATCCTGTCTGCCCTAGGCATGCTGCAGTTGTGAGAGCCCTGGCATCCTCCTCCAAAACAGTTACCGCATCAAGCAGTGGAGCTGCCCGGCCAGCAGACAGCTCCTCTTCTCCGGCTTCTGCCAGGTATGGTGACAGCCTGACTTGTAGTTCTGAGGGGGGCACGACCAGGCTCAGCTTGGCTCCCTGTGGGACGCAGGAGTGACAGCTCTGTGCTGCTTGTGCATCGGTAGGGCTGTGTACTTGTACCAGGGCTCCCTCCCTAGACAATAATCCAGCTTCTCTCCTGTTTGCAGAGGCAGAGCAGCTGCGTTGCAGACTCACAGCACCTCCCCTCCAGCTGTCATGCTGCAGAACGGACTGGTGAGTGGCCTGGCCTGGGAGTTTGGGATGGGTTTGGGTCATTCCTGTGACCTGGAGAGCTACTGCAGCAACTGCTTTGTGACCCATCCTGTGTGGGTGACCACGGTGCTCCCCACCTGGGCCTCCCCAGGCAAACAGGGATCCTGGACACTCAGTGGGGCATCAGTTTGCTCTGTTGCCTGCACATGGCAGCTCTCCGCTGCACTTTCCCCAAAGGGACAAAGTGTGCTGGGTTTTGCCTTTCTGTTCTGCAAGCCAAGGGCAGAGGAGGAGGCTGGAAGCTGCATCCCACTGGTATTCTTGGCATGCTCCCTGCACTGGCAGGGCTGCATTCTCTTGGGCAGGCGGAGAGAGAGCTGCAGGTCTATCCTGAGCCCAGGGCCTTCACCTGGGCTGTGTCTGGCCTTGGGGAGGGGAGATGCACACCTACATTTGGCCAGGCAAGATCGTGACTGCCGTGTGTCCCTCAGGGCTGCCTCCTGCCACCCCAAGCCAAGCTGGTGACAAGATGTTTTGTTTCAGAGCGAAGAAGAGGCACTGCAGCGAGCTCTGGAGATGTCCTTGGCTGAGTCGGCATGCAGCTCAGCGCAGGCACCCAGGTACAGCCCAGGGACACGGGGTGTCATGACCATGGTGTCATGACCCAAGCCTGCGTGTGAGAGGTGCCTGGGGCAGAGTCATGTGGCTCTGGGATGACATTCCTCTCAGCATGTGGCTCCAGATGATGCCTCTGTGTGGCTGATGGGGAAAAAGAGGAAGAGTCCAGAACCATCACAGAGCTCTGTTCAGTGAACAAGCCCTCCAGGGTGCTGGGAGAGGACAGTGACAGGGTATGGCAAACTATTGTCTGACCACTTGTCAGCTGATGAGCATGGCTAGAGCGTGACAGAGCTGGAGCAGGGGTGCTCACAGAGGACACCTGGGAGCCCACATCCTTAGACACATTACCTAGTGCTGCTCAAAGCACCATCTTACAGCCTGCCAGCCCCAGCTGGATGCTCTGGTCCCTCTCCAGCCCCTGCCCTGTTCAAGGTGATCCTCAGTTGCTCCCTGCCCTTAGCTGTCCTGGGAGGTTGCAGTGACAGGCAATGCTGCCACCCCAAAGGGCTCTAGGCACTGGGCCTGTGAGCCCGAGGCACACAAAGCACCGCTGTCCCCAGCAGCACGCAGGAGGAGGAGGATCTGGCACTGGCCCGGGCACTGTCAGCGAGTGAAGCTGAGTACCAGCAGTCACAGCGGCAGGTGAGTGAGGGTGGCTGCAGGCTCTGCACTGTGGTGGGGGTGATCCTGGCCTGGCTGTGTCATTGGGGGTCCTCCCTGGGTTCTGCTTTTCCTGGGCTCTGTCGAGGGTCACTTTTCTCACCAGGCAGCCCAGCCTGGGGCAGGATAGTGTCACTGCTGAGCACAGAGCCCTGGGGCCGTGCGGCTGGATGTGCCCCCTTGTAGGACAGAGGAAGAAGCTCATCCTCCCTTGCTCACTGTGTGTTCCTTCCCGTTCCAGGCGCACGGTTCAAAGCCATCAAACTGCAGCATGTCATAGCCAGGCGAGGCGGGTGTGCCAGCAGACGTGGGATCCACCTTGTGACCTGAGGAGCAGCTCTGGCCTCCCACGTGGGTGCTGTGGGGTTCTAAACTGGACACTGATGACAAGACCCCTCGCCAGGGGGGCTCATCTCCCCAGCTCATCTCCCTGGGGGCTGTAGGTGAGCCGCCAAACACAGGCTGACACCTCAGCCCTAGTACCTGTATAAAATCAGTGCAGCAAACTGCTAATGCTCCTGGAGAGGCGAAGACTGTGTAGGACGAGGCTGAGCACACACTGACCAAAGCAAGTGTCAGCTCAGGGCGTGCGCTTAGCCACAGCTGCCGCAGCCATGTCCCAGCACTGCTGGGACTTCGGGTGAGGCCAGAGCTGGCCTGGAGGGGAGGTGCCACGTGGGAACATCTCTGCATGCTTGGATGTACAGCTGGGATGTGGCTGCCCACTGCAGTAGCGGGGGCTGGATTTTGTGCTCTGGGGAGAGCCATGCCAGCCCCTCAGCAAAGAGCAGCTGTGGCTGGGACAGCCTCTCACATGGCCATGGCACAGCTGAATGTGCAGCCTCCCCGTAGCAGGAAGGCAGCCCCTTCCCCGCTCCTCGGTGCCTCCCCTGCGGTTTGCATGCACAATAGCACGCTGGGTCTTACCCGACTTGGCTGGGGCCCAGGAGCTCTCTGAGACGGAATGGAGCTGTGTGTCCTTTCTGGTTCAATTTAACAAGGGCCATTAACTGAAAAGTAACCTCAGCAGTGACTTGACTGTGCCAGCGTTGCTCACACGGGAGGACTGGCTGCCTTCCTGCTGCTGTCTGCTGCCCTGAACTACCCATGGTGCTGTTTCCATGTTGCTGGGGCA
>NW_010139546.1:3058-7058 GCF_000699245.1 Pterocles gutturalis | reverse complement strand
CTGCTGGGAGGGGTCCCCTCCTGGGGAGCAGTAGCGCAGATCCCCTTCTTGCAAACACAGCCCTGAGCCTGGAACCAGCCCTTTCTCGCTGGTGTTTGGAGGCAGGAGCTGACCTCTGGGTGGGGGGCATTTGTCCTGCTGGCCTCTCCCAGGCGGGTGTGCAGCCATGGAGAGCGGTGCTGCTTTTCCGCTCGCTTGAGCCTCCCTGCTGGAACCACTCCTGCCTGCAGGGCTGGGTCTGGTTCTGCACAGGGCTGGGTTCTGCTCCAAGCAGCACACAGCCAGCGGGCTGGGGGGGCTGGCTCTCTGCTGGCGGTGCCTCCCTGGAGCGGGAGGGGGGTTCAGGCTGGGCTGAGGGAGTGCTGAAACTTGTCAAAATGCTGCTTGGAAGAAAATAAAAGTGCAGAGGCACTTGGGAGGAGTAGTCACTTGGTGTCCAGCCCAGAGCGGTGCATCTCTGCAGATGAGGGCACAAGGAGGTGCGAGGGGGAGGGCACATGGGAGTGAAGCAGCCACCAGCTGCACTGCTTCTTCCTTCCTTTGCCGTTAGAGCGCAGCCCCCTGCCACACTCAGCCCTGTGTGCAGGGATGGGGCACGTGCTGAGAACCTGCTCTGCCCCTCGCCCGCCTGAGCCCATGGAGCTCAGCCCTGCGGCAGAGCTGCTGGCTGACCCCAGGGCCAGGAGCCCTGCCAGTCCCTGCCCAGAGCACGGCCTCCCCAGGTCAGGGGCGTTCTGCAGGCGCATCCCCTACCCAGAGCACACAGACACAGAGCTGGGAAGGACCTTGTTTAAGAAAATACACAACAGCAAGACAAACGGGTACAAATGTAGTGGAGTGTCCAACCCAGCTCCTGGGCACGTGGGGCCCTAGCCTGCAGCCAGCAAAGAGCTCCCTGGCAGCATGGGGGCCACAGCCCCAGGTCAGTATCACAGCAGAGCCCCTGGCCATGCTCATGGCCCCTTCTTGCTGCCCGTGGGCTTCTCGGTGCGGTGCTCCTTGCTCTCGCCCTCGTCCCCAGCCTGCTGCTGCAGCCACATGCCAGCGTACACACCGCCCTTCTGCAGCAGCTCCTCGTGCCTGTGGGGAGAGCAGAGGGGTGCAGGGTCCTGTTCTGGCCCCAGAGCCAGGGAGGGGGTCCCCAGGGGCAGCCAGTGGCCAGCCCTCCTCCTGTGCTCACCTCCCTCGCTCCACGATGCGCCCATCCTTGAGCACCAGGATCTGGTCTGCACCCACTACAGTGGAGAGCCTGCAGGGAAAGGCAGGGTGTTATCCTGGCTCGGAGGGGAGAAGGGCCGGGGGGTTGGGGTTTGCACAGTGCAAGAAGCTGCAGTTGCACAGGCTGTCACCTCCCCTGCAGGAGGACAGGTCTGTGAGTCCCTGTGTGGGAGCTGGCCAGCTCAGAGCTCAGCACCTCTCCAATCAGCCCTTTCCCCTGGCCCCTACCTATGTGCAACGACGATGGTGGTGCGGTGGGCGCAGACTTTGGCTAGGGATGCCTGGATGTTCCTCTCAGTCTCCGTGTCAAGTGCAGACGTGGCCTGTGGGAGAGGCAGGGTGTGGGGATGGGACACAGGCAGCCGCTGGGGCAGAGGCTGCTGCAGAGCGGGGAAAAAGGGCTGGGGGCTGCTGTCATTACCTCGTCCAGCAGGATGATGCGGGGACCCTTCAGGATGGTGCGTGCGATGGCAACGCGCTGCTTCTCCCCCCCGCTCAGCTTCAGCCCCCGCTCCCCTACCTGGGTGTTGTATCCTGCAGGCACAAGGGCAAGAACGTGCTGCACTGGTACCCTACGAGATGGGGATGGGGACTGGGACCCTGCTGCATGGAAGGGTCCTGCTGGGACCACGCAGCCGCCTGGCGCAGCCCAGGGGTTGATTTAGCCCTGGCGAGATGGCAGGGAGAAGCAAAGCGAGGTACAGGGTCACACAGATGTCCCCAGGGGGGGATGTCACCCAAGGACACCCATGAGAGCAGCTACAAGGTCATGGAGGACCCCAGAACAGCCAGGGAAGGCAAGGAGGGGACTGTGGGGGGGGTCTCACCATCGGGGAAGGAAAGGATGCGGTCATGGATGTCAGCAGCGCAGGCTGCCTCCTGCACCTCCTGGTCAGTGGCCAGGATCCGTCCATAGCGGATGTTGTTGGCAATGGTGTCATTGAAGAGCACCGTGTCCTGGGGCACCACCCCAATGTGGGCGCGCAGCGATGCCTGCTTCACCTGGGGAGGCAAGGGGAGGAGCTCAGACAGACATACACACCCCACCCCCCAAAACCCCATCCTACCACTCAGCTGTGAGCCCAACACCCTGCTTGTCACGGGGTGTCTGCTCCGGGGGGGAACAGGCTCAGCTGCATCTCCACTCTGCAGTGGGGGGGCCGTGCCAGTGCCCCGGCCCTTCCCAGGGAACCCTGGCCAGTCTCCAGCATTTCAGCCCAGGGGTCCCACAGTCACCCCACTGCCAGCACAGCCACCAGCCATCAAAGGGGCTGCAGGGGCTGCATACTCAACCCTGCGCCGGGGAGATGCCAGTGCCTGCACCGAGCAGTGCTGCGAGGCCCAGCAGAGCCTGTGTGTCCCCCCGCTGTGTCCCCAGAGGCCTCCCAGCATCACCTGGGAGATGTCTTTTTTTTGATGCAGCCGCCCCGCACATCGTAGAAGCGGAAGAGCAGGCGGATGACAGTGCTCTTCCCTGAGCCCGAAGGTCCCACCTGCACGTGAAGGTAAAGGGACGTGGAGACACCAGAGACCCCCCTGGCTGCTGGAGGGCAGGGGCTGGGCAGGGAAGGGTGGCCCCGCTGGGGGTCTGGCCTCCCCACCCCTGTCCTTCCCAGCCCCTTTTCCCCCAGCCCAGCCTCCAGCAGTGAACCCACGCCCCAGGTCCGGCTCTCACCAGGGCCAGGGTCTGCCCGGGCATCACAGAGAAGGAGACGTCCCGCAGGATTTCCTTCCTGGGAGAGGGAGATGGAGAGGGGCTCAGGGCCACCTCTTCTGCCCCCCATCCCTGTGCCAGCCTCTATAGCTCAACTTGTCCCATCCTGTCACCCTGTCCCCGCTGCCCCATACCCATCCATGTAGCTGAAGTGCACGTTCTCAAACTCGATCCGCCCGGCCTCCAAGCACAGGTCGCCAGCGTTCACCGCATCCTTCACCTGCCATATGGCGAGATGCAGCCTCAGAGCCACCCTGTCCCCAGGGCAGGGCCATGGGGCCGTGCCAGGGACCGGGGTTGCGGAAAGTGGCACCCACCTCCTGCTCCTCGTGGAAGAGCTCGAACATGTTCTCCATGTCCACAAAGGAGTTCTGGATCATCCTGAAAGGGGGTGAAGACCAAGGTGAAGGGTTTGGGGGAGCACATCCCGACGCAGAAGCCCATGGGGAGGGGGTCCCCAGGCTCCCCCACAGCTCCCAGTGTTACCTGTAGTAAGTCCCGAACCAGTTGAGCGGTGTGTAGAGCTGGATGATGTAGGTGCCGAAGAGGACAAAGTCCCCCACCTGGAAGGGCCAGGGGAGAGGTGACTGTCACCACCAGCCCCAGGGCCCCCACCCAAGGCCGGGGACCACCCAGGATGGCACCAGCCTTACCTGCAGCTTGTTTTCGGTGACAAAGTAGGCACAGAGCAGGGATCCCGCCAGGAGCCCCAGCCCAATGACCAGGTTCTGGGTCTGGTTGAGGAGGCCCAGCGAGGCGCTCCCCTTCCACTCCGAGACCTGGAAGAGGCAAGGTCCTCCAGGATGCTGCCGCCTCCAAACCAGACCCACAGTGAGCTCCATCCTCCCTGCAAGTGCCCGTGAGGCTCAGATCCTTCCCTCCCAACCCCCACCCCGATGCTGAGCTCCCTGTACCTGGTACTTGACGATGGCATCGTTAAAGCGGTTCACCTCGTAGCTCTCCGCATTGTAGTACTTCACCTGCAGGATGCAGAGCCGGCGTCAGCATCCGGATCAGCCCCCCCAGTGCCAGGCATTGGTCAGTGACCCCCCAGTGCCAGGCATTGGT
>NW_010139546.1:2708-2966 GCF_000699245.1 Pterocles gutturalis | reverse complement strand
CGGTACTTGGTCCTCCACTCGGTGATGAAGATGGTCAGAGCTGTGGGCAGGAGGGGGCTGTGTTGGCAGGCGCCCGCTGCCCCACAGCCTGGCATGGCACCCCTGCACCCTGACCCCCCTCTCACTCAGGTAGAGGCTCATGCACACGAAGATGATGAGGCCAAACCAGGCACTGAAGACCGAGGTGAAGTAAACAATGCCGATGACAATGTCTGCAACGGTGGGGACGATGCTGAAGACGATGTAGCTGGGGGGGAG
>NW_010139546.1:0-2683 GCF_000699245.1 Pterocles gutturalis | reverse complement strand
AGCCGCCCCCTGCCCGCCCCAGGCACCCTCTGACCTGAGCAGGCTGTTGATGCTGCTGGTGCCCCGGTCCACGCTGCGCAGGACCTCTCCGGTGCGACGGCCCAGGTGCCAGCGCAGGGACAGCCCGTGCAGGTGGGCGAAGAGCTGCACCTGCACCTGCCGGTTGGTGAACTGCTGCACCCAGACCCACAGGAAGGTGCGCAGGTTGCTCACAAAGCCAGTGGAGCCTGCAGGACACCAAGGGACTGTCAGCAGGGACACGAGGGTGTGTATCTAGCTCAGAAAGCCCAGCTGAGAAAGCAGGATATGGGAGGGGGCCCCCCTGCTGTCCCCAACTCGGGACCAGCCCTGGTTGCTGCTCCCAAGAGAGAGCAGCATCGCTGGGGGCAGAAGGACATCCCTTGTCACCCCAGCCCTGGCACAATGCACTCCACGCTGTCTCTCCCCAGCACCCTGTCCTTCCTGGCGTCCTTACCAGCACCTCCACCCTGCAGGAACTTCAGCCCCACGTAGATGCAGACAGTCCAGGCCAGGACGTGCCAGGGAGCACCCTCCGTCAGCTCATTCACTGGGGAGAGGGTGGAAGGGGTCAAGGTGGAGGGACACTGCTGGGTGCCCCATGCGAACCAGCCCCAGCACCCAGCGCTGGCCCCTGGCCCCAGAATCTGGCTCCTGCCAGGTCCCTGCACCCTCCCAGGTCACTTGTGACATCCCCCAGCAGTCGGTGAGGCCGTGGGCAGCCCCATGCACTGAGTTCCTGGCACCTCACCGATGTTCTTGTAGTAGATGGGGACGAAGACGTTGATGGCTCTCTCCAGCCCCATGAGCGCCATGCAGAACAGCACCAGCCCCTGCAGCAGGTGGTTGCCCCGGGGCCACATGTATGGCACCAGCAGCCGGAGCTTCCTCCGGAAATCCTTCCAGGTGGAAGTGGTCCGGCCAGTGTTGGGCAGGAGTGGCTGGGGACGAGCAGAGAGAGGGGTCACTGCACCAGCACCCCAGCCTGGCTGGCAACAGCCCTGGGAAACACTTCACCAAGAAAACAATCCCCATCCTCCCAGGGCCCCCGCTCCATCCTCCCAGCAAAGCCGCATCCTGCTGACAGAGGTCAGGGAGTTCGGGCAGCCCTAAACCTCGCTCCTCCCCATCTCCTGAAGATGCTGATCCCAGGGCAGCTGCATTCCCATTTTGTCCTCAGCTCCCCCCGAGCTGCATCCCCAAACAGCCCCAGCCCCAGGACTCGCCTGGCTGTTCTCCACGTCCCGCTCCTCCTCGTTGACCAGCAGCATGTAGGGCTTGTGGGGCAGCCCCGGGGCCCTCATGCCCAGGATGAAGAGCATGAACGTGCAGACGTAACGCAACACCCAGAAGCTGAACTGCACCTGGACGGAAAGTGTGGGGTCAGCGCCACAACCGGCCTTTGGCACAGCCCAAGACAGGCGTGAGCTGAGAAGTGCAATGAGTGGACCATGACGATGGGGTGCAGTGTAGCCAGGGCAGAGGGGACACCCCACGCAGCTCATCAGGACACCCTGGCTGAGCACAGCACCCCAGGCAACACCCAGACCCCTTCCTTCCTCCCTGCCACGTCTGGGTCTGTGCCCTCTGGCTTAGGGTGCCCCTACGCTGGGGGGGAGCTGAGGAGTAAAGGGCTGTGGGGATCAGGCAGACACCCCCCACCTCTGCACCTGGGCCTGATGGGAGCCAAGCCAGATGGGGACACAGAGAGATGTGCGATAGCTGGGCTCGGGGCTGAGACGTGGCAGACGTGTGGGTGCAATCCAGGAGCGTGCACACCCTGGGCACGGCAGCGCACTGCACTCACACCCCTCCCCAGCACTGCGATGCTGCAGCCCCCCAGCAAAGGGCCCTGTCCCCCTCCCCTGCCCACGTCCACCAGCTCACCTTTTGGTTGGTGTCCTCCAGCGCCCACCACCACAGCGGGCTCCTCCAGCACACGAGGGTCAGGTTCTCAGCAGCGAAGGCCAGGGCCCAGAAGAGGAGAAGGACGGTGCCGTGGCCCCGCGTCCTGTCGTGCGCCAGCACCTGCGTGTGCTCCAGCTGCAGGAGGGCAATGGCGCAGCCCCAGCTGAGGGCCCAGAGGCAGGCGTGCAGCAACATGTACCCGTACAGCTGTCCTGGGCCCCCCCCTTGCCAGAGCAGCCCACCAAAGGGCTGCAGGGCCAGGAGTAGGGACAGCAGGACCTGGCCACGGTAGAGGTGGGAGCGGGGGATGTACTTGGGCTCCATGGCACGGCCAAAGCGGGCATAGCAGGCATACTGCAGGGCGCCCAGCAGCAGGCAGACGCTCAGGAGCACGACCGGCACCAGTGTGAAGAAGAAGCAGGGCTGGAAGCCCTGCTGGACCCAGGCCTGGGCGATGGAGCTGTTGCCCTCACAGTAGCCCCCCAGCACCGCCATCCTGACAGGTCACCGGCTGCGGAAAGAAGAGGGGCTGGGGCAAAGTCTCGGGAGTGGCTGTTGGGTACAGCTGCAACAAGGGACGGACCCATGGCGGGATGGCACAGCCAAGCAGAGGGGGGGACTCATGGGACAGGGGCAAGCACCGCTGGACAAGGACACACGGGATGTGCTGCACGCAACACACACACAGCCTTGCATGCAACCAGGGCCAGCTTTGCAGGGGGGTGGACATGAGAACCACACCGGGATCCGCCTGTGG
>NW_010139545.1:2778-3187 GCF_000699245.1 Pterocles gutturalis | reverse complement strand
CCCTGCCTGCTCCCAGCCCCAGACCGGGGGCTGCAGGAGGGGGACGCAGAGTGGCCGCAGCCAGCGCCAGCGTGTCACCTGCCCAGGGAAAGTCCCCAGCAGCCAGGAGGGGATTTTGAAGTAAATGCTTTCCTTCCCAGCCCTGCATGAGTTCCTCATATTTTTATAGGAGCAAAAGCTTTCAGGTGCTGCTTTTCCTCATCAGTTTATAGTAACCAGGGAGCTTACGAACAGGATCAGTTTACACGGCACCTAAAAATACACCATCGACCACACCACGTCTGTGGGGTGGGGACGGGTATAAATACGTGTGTGTGCCCCTAAAATGCTATGGTCACACAATCCCAGAGTGGTTTGGGTGGGAAGGGACCTCAAAGCCCATCCAGTGACGCCCCCTGCCACGGGCAGG
>NW_010139545.1:0-2625 GCF_000699245.1 Pterocles gutturalis | reverse complement strand
TCATCTTGGGATGAGGCATGTGGAATCACTCACTGCGATACCCAGCCTGGAGCACACAGCAGCCAGCCCGGCCCCGGCCCAGAACAGCCGCTTCCCCAAAGCCCCCGTGTCCCGTGCCCAGCGGCACAACCCTGGCAGCAGTCCCTGGGAGCGTTCGAGGGTTTCGGAGCTGGGAATTCCCGACACTCTGCTGCGAAGGGCGGGGAGGCAGAGAACACGCTGCACCCGCAATGCACAGCCAGTGCTTTGGCAATTCCCCCAGTGCCCCATGCAGCCCCCGGTGCCCGTCGGAGCCGGGAGCAGATGGAGAAACACGGGTGAGTTCCCACGGGTGGGAAGGACGGAAGAGCCGGAGCCACCCGGCCCCTTGGCATCGGTGCCTGACGCCGAGGTGGGGGGCTGCGTCCTGGGCTCTGCACTGCCTCAGGCTCAATTGTTTAAAACACCAAAGGAAAGACTTCCCCTCTTACGCTAAAATAAACTCGGATTAACTTGTGACAGGGTCTACCCCAGCAAACCCCAGCAGCTACCTGCTCCTGCAGACCCTCCGCCTTTTTTCGGGGGCGCCCCCCGGACACACCCCTGGGCTCCATCGCGGCGCCGTGGCTGACGCACTCTCATCACCGCCTGCAATCAAACCCCAGAGTTCATCTGTGCAGCGTCTGAGCTCCAGGCACCCCGGCGGGAACAGGGGCTGCCCGGAGGAGCTGTGCCGGGTGTGGTGTTTCCCAGCCGGGTTTCGGAGCCGGGACGCTTCCAGCAGCTCCTGCGGCACCGCCAGCACGCAGGTGGGACGGGCTGAGCCCCCACTGGGCTGAGGGGGGGCTGCAGCCCCCCCGGCAGGTGCTCTGTGTGGGGCTGGTGGGAGGGAAGAGACCCAGCCCAATGCTGGGAGGAGAAAGGATTTGCAAGGTAGCAGTCAGATGGCTTTAGCCAAAATGAGGACGGTGGATTCATTTTACCATGGCAAAGTGCAGTGAATTGCTAATTTTCTACAGTTTATCTTCTGAGATACCCTCATCCTGCCCAGTTCTGCCAAAGCAGCAGCTCCTCGGTTTGCCCATAGCGGTGCCTCTTGAGCTGGACCTGCTGCACCTTGCCCGGCGCTGGGATGCTGGGGCTGATCCGGGCCAGGCACTCCCAGAAATCCCTGGGATGCTGGGGCTGATCTGGGCTGTGCACCCCCAGAAATCCCTGGGATGCTGGGGCTGATCTGGGCTGTGCATCCCCAGAAATCCCTGGGATGCTGGGGCTGATCTGGGCTGTGCATCCCCAGAAATCCCCGGGATGCTGGTGCTGATCTGGGCTGGGCACCCCCAGAAATCCCTGGGATGCTGGGGCTGATCTGGGCTGGACACCCCCAGAAATCCCTGGGATGCTGGGGCTGATCTGGGGTGTGCACCCCCAGAAATCCCTGGGATGCTGGAGCTGATCTAGGCTGTGCACCCCCAGAAATCCCACAGGACACTGGACTGATCCAGGCTGTGCATCCCCAGAAATCCCTGTGATGCTGGGGCTGATCTGGGGTGTGCACCCCCAGAAATCCCTGGGATGCTGGGACTGGTCTGGGCTGTGCATCCCCAGAAATCCCCGGGATGCTGGGGCTGGTCTGGGTTGTGTCCCCCCCAGAAATTCCCATCTGGGAGCCGCAGCAGCACACCGCCGGGCTGGCGCTCCTCGAGAAGCTTTTGCTCTTCTTTCCCTGTAATACTTCTAAGGGTATAAATATGCCCATGAGATCACTCAAAATG
The DNA here is from genome assembly GCF_000699245.1 of Pterocles gutturalis. Lineage (NCBI taxonomy): Eukaryota > Metazoa > Chordata > Aves > Pterocliformes > Pteroclidae > Pterocles > Pterocles gutturalis. The sequence goes on along the minus strand of NW_010139545.1, from coordinate 874 downwards.
AGTCATATTTCAGAGTCATCTAATTATTAGCTATATTACATGATATTTGCCAGCTCATATTGTAAACAGTTACTTTATATAACATATGGAGAAGTGTGTCAGGCTGCCAGTGGTTTGCAAGATCTCTGCTTTGAAAATCACGGGAGTGAGATGTTTGTTTTCCCTGTTTCCGGACCTGTGCAGCTGCTAACACATTCTGTCCTGTGAAACCAGGCGTAATGCAGGTGCAGTTGTGATGAAACCTTGTGAACTGCCCTCTGCGGATGAAGGAGATCGTTCCCCAGATGCCCAAAGCCCTTGCTAGCACTGATGTGGTGACTGAAAGAAAAGACAACGGCAACAAAGGAAAAAAAGTGGCTGTAGCCCTGATGGGTTTTGTGCAGGAAGCCCGCAGCGGGGCTGGCAGCGCTTCCCCTCCGTGGACCTGCTTGGAACCCGTCGCTTGCAAGCCATCAGACTCCTGCTCTCCTTGCAGGCTGCGATTTGCCATTTGCAGACTTTACAAACGCATGGGTGCAATCTGGAGATGTGCAAGCCCAGGTGCCGAGCAAGGAGGGCCACTCCAAACCATGCGGGGACACCGGTGACAATTCCCCACCGCCGCACACTGTCCCGCACGGACTTAAACCTCCAGCGAGGCAGGAGAGCGTCCATTTGGTTCCACTCGGAGAAAGGACGTGGGGTTCGTGGTGTGCAGCTGGTGCAATGGCCGTCATCCAGGAGCGGGCGTCACCCCCGTGCCCTCCCCAGAGCCCCCTCCCCTGCTCCCAGCGCGGTGACACGGGTCAGTGCTGCAGCAGACTTCTCCAACAAGTCGAATTCATTTGTCTCAGCGCCAAGCGATGATTAAATGAACAGAGTCCAAGAACCACAT
>NW_010139544.1:0-862 GCF_000699245.1 Pterocles gutturalis | reverse complement strand
TTTTTTTTTTTTTTTTTAAGATTTTGCTTTCAAAGTGTTAGGAGGAAACATTTTATGCTTAAGGTTCAGCACAAGGAGGTTCTGACTGCAACTCTCAGTTTTTTTCAGGGATGCTGATAATTTGCAAAAGGGAAGTTAGTTTATTTCTTCCCTCAGTTCCCATCCACAACAGGAGCAATGTATATTGCTCACCTCTTTTAACTGGTCTGTAATAGCAAAGAGATCTTACATGGGAAGTGGATTCCTGGCTCTCAAAAACTTCATTTAGATAAAGAAACCTTCCTAACCTTTTATTCCCTCTTAATTATTAAGGGTGGAGCATTAGGAGGCTCTTACCTCTTCAGTTCACATAAGTTTGCCTTTAGAATACTTAAAACTAAAAAAAAAAAAATTTAAAAAAGGCAAAAAGACTGGAAAAATCTTTCTAAATTCTAACTGATAATTTTTAATTTTTCTAATTGCTACTGTAGAATAAGGGGAGAAAAAATAAAGATACTGTTGTTAAGTAGTTGGTCACAGAAGCTGTATTTCTGCTGAGACAAGAGATGCATTTGAGCATGCCTGGCAGCTCTGGTCCTCTCGTCAAGGGCCCCCCAGTTCTGCTTCAGCAACAGAGGATTTACTGAAAACCATAGCTTCCTTTTCATCTAGTTTCCTTCCCCCAGAAATAAAAGAAATCGGTGGGAGTGCCCAGGCTCATCTTGATGTATAGAACTGGGATGTACAGAACTCTGAACCACACTGTATAGACAAAGTTTGTGTGATGATACGTCTTCTGTATTATAGGTGCTGTGATTAAAACCAAACTCATGTGTTCATTCTGTAGGTGGTACGCTGGACGCACTGAGCCATTTCACAGGTA
>NW_010139543.1:0-1957 GCF_000699245.1 Pterocles gutturalis | reverse complement strand
TGCTACCGGGCCACGGATACCGGGTACCGCACACCGGGTGCCATGTGCCGTACACTGAGTACCGCGCACCGGACGGTGCTCAGCAGCATCACATGCTATGCAGTGGGTGCTGGGCACTTGGAACTGGCACCAGCAGTACCCGGTGCCATGTACCAGGTACTGGGTGCCACGTGCTGTGTGCTGCACAATGGAGTCGTGCACCGGGTGGGTGGGCTGGCACGGCACAGTGGGTGCAGCCCCCTGGGCACCATGTGGCATGTGGCATGGACACTAGCACGAGGTACTGCACACTGGGCACTGTACACGGGCAGCGGGTGCTGGGCACTGCTCACTGGGCACTGGGTACTGCTCACTGGGCGCTGGGTACTGCTCACTGGGTACTGCTCACCGGGTACCAGCATCACACCCTGGCACTGGGTACCGCACCCCAGCCCTGCACACCCCACAGCGGCGCCAGGCTCACTGCTGGGCCTGCTCTTCTCGTGCTCTGAGACCTCCTGTCCTGTCTCCATCCCCTACCTGTCATACCCCATCCCTGCCTTGTCCCGTTGCAGTGCAGGACAATGTACTGGGTCCAAGCTGTCCCCAGGCCTCTCTCAGCACTCCCACTGGGCACTGCCAGGTGGGAGCCCAGATGGGGACTCCTCAGCATGCCCAGTGCAGCTGCTGGCAAGCTAACCAGAGGCAGGTTTGGTTTGTCTTTACACCAGGGAGAGTGTGGCACCAGCTCCTGCCCAACCTGGTGCAGGCCGGGCTGTCCAGCCTGCCAGCAGGGCTCTGCTGTGGCAGTGTCCGGGGCCATGGGTGCAGTGCATGTCCCCTCTGGCCAGCCTGGCACCGCCACCACGTTCCTGGGGCCATTGGGCAGGGCACTACTCTGCCCAGGTGTCACTCCTGGGGCGGCCAGCACCGTGCCTCTGGCTGGGACATCCCAGCACTGATCATTAACCACCTTTATCAGACGGTGAGTTCAAGGTCCTGGATAGGGAGGTTTTGTTCCTCTGTTGGGCAGCCAGCTCAGAGCCCCGTGCGTGGCTCTTGTCCCCTCGGTCCTGCCTCACCGGGCGACAACGGATGTCCCAGGCTGGGTTCCAGGCTGCTGCCTGACACGTTCCCTGGCAGGGGTGCGGAGACTGGCTGGGCAGGATCCGGGCACCCCTGTGCCCACAGACACCGGTGAGGCACCCCGTCCGGGGACAGCCAAGCGTGAGCTACTGCCGCCATCTCATGGCTGTTCCCAGACAGCTCTGCAGCTCGCCTTGCCCCATCCGGGCCCGGAGCCGGGGCAGGGGGAGAGCCCAGGCCCAGCCCTGCCCGGGGTTTGGCAGCCTGGGGGAAGTGGTCACCCTGCGGTTCTCACTCCCTGTGGCAGGGGATGCCTCGGCCTCTCCCAGCCTGCTGCGGCTGCGTTTCCACTTTTTGGGGAGTGGGACCCACCACCTCTTTCGGTTTAAAATCATTGTCCCTTGCAAAAACAGTGGAAACCACAGGCCCTTGTAAAAGTCTCTCTCCTTTCTTATAAACCCCTCTACAGGTTGGAAGGTTGCAATGAGGTCTCCCTGAGTCCTCTCTTCTCCAGGCTGAACAATTTCAACTCTGTCAGCCTTTCTTCATGAGAGAGGTGCTCCAGCCCTCTGACCATTCTCATGGCCCTTCTCTGGACCCACTCCAACAGACCCATGTCTGTCTTGTGCTGGGGGCCTCAAAGCTGGACACAATACTCCAGGTGGGGTCTCACAAGAGCAGAACGGAGGGGCAGAATCCCCTCCCTTGCCTAGCTGGCTGTGCTTCTTGTTTTGCAGTCCCAGATCCAATCGACTTTCTGGGCTGTGAGTGCACATTGCAAGCTCATAGCCAATTTTTCATCCACCAGTGTCCCCAGATCCTTCTCCACCGGGCTGCTCTCCCTTCATCCCTCCATCCATCCCTCTTTCCATCCCTCCATCCCTCCATCCCT
>NW_010139542.1:0-575 GCF_000699245.1 Pterocles gutturalis | reverse complement strand
GTTATGGGGGGACCCCAAAGTGTTGGGGGGTGGGACAACCTCACACGCCTCGCACACGTGTTGCGTGTGCCTCACGCCTCGCACACCCGTCTCAGAGCCCGTGCAGACACGTCACACGCCGTGAACACGCCTCGTACACGCATCCCAGACACCTCATGTGCCTCCCACGTGCCTTGCACATGTCACGCCTCGCACACGTGTCGCACACGCCTCGCACACGTGTCGCACACAGCTCACTGCTTGCACATGCCTCGGACACGTCTCACATGCCTTTTACATGCTTCGCACACGCCTTGCACGTGCGTCACGCCTCGCACACGTACTGCACGGGCCTCATGCCATGCACACGTGTCGCACACGCCTTGCATGTGTCACGCCTCACACACGTGTTGCACGCAGCTCACCGCTTGCACATGCCTCGGACATGTCTCACCGGCCTTTTACATGCTTCGCACACGCCTTGCACCTGCGTCACGCCTCCCACACGTGTCACACATGCCTCGCACATGCCTTGCACATGTCCCCATATCCCCAGTCCCCATGTCTCCAATGTCCCCGTGTTCCCAATGTCCCCT
>NW_010139541.1:0-1224 GCF_000699245.1 Pterocles gutturalis | reverse complement strand
CAAGGGTGGGGGGGGTGGAGGGGTGAGTGTCAAGGGTAGAGGTGTTGGAGGAGTTGGAATGGAGGGTGAGTGTGCAAGGGTAGAGGTGTTGGAGGAGTGGGGATGGGGTGAGTGTGCAAGGGTGGGGGGAGTGGGGGGTGAGTGTGCAAGGGTGCGGTGATGGAGGAGTGAGGGTGAGGCCTGGGATGAGTGTGCGAGGGGAGGAGAGATGGACATGTGGGGACAGGGCTGGGGATGAGCGTGCAAGGGCGGGGTAATGGAGGAGTGGGAGTGGGGGTGAGTGTGCAAGGGTGGAGTGATGGAAGGATGAGTGTGCAAGGGTGGGGTGATGGAGGAGTGGGAGTGGGAGGTGAGTGTGCAAGGGTGGAGTGATGGAAGGATGAGTGTGCAAGGGTGGGGTGATCAAGAAGTGGGACTGGGGGATGAGTGTGCAAGAGTGGAGATGATGGAGGAGCGAAGATGGCAGATGGGTGTGCAAGGGCGGGGTGATGGAGGAGTTGGAATGGGGGATGAGTGTGCAAGGGTAGAGGTGTTGGAGGAGTGGGGATGGGGTAAGTGTGCAAGCGTGGGATGATGGAAGGATGAGTGTGCAAGGGCAGGGTGACGGAGGAGTGAAGATGGGAGATGAGTGTGCAAGGGTGGGGTGACGGGGGATGAGCGTGCAAGGGTGGGGATGATGGATGACTGGAAATGAATGACGAGTGTGCAAGGGCAGCATGATGGAGGAGTGAAGATGGCAGAGGAGTGTGCGAGAGTAGGGTGATGTAGGGATGAGTGTGCAAGGGTGGGGTGATAGAGGAGTACAAACGGGGATGAGTGTGCAAGGGTGGAGGTGTTGGAGGAGTCAGGATGGGGATCAGTGTGCAAGGGTGGGGGTAATGGAGGGATGAGTGTGCAAGGGTGGGGTGATCAAGGAGTGGGAATGGGGGATGAGTGTGCAAGGGTCGGGGAAATGGAGGGATGAGTGTGCAAGGGTGGGGTGATGGAAGGATGAGTGTGCAAGGGCAGGGTGACGGACAAGTGAGGGTGAGGCCTGGGATGAGTGTGCAAGGGGAGGAGAGATGGACACGTGGGGACAGGGCTGGGGACGAGTGTGCAAGGGCTGGGGACAAGTGTGCAAGGGTGGGTGAGAATGGGGATGAGTGTGCAAGAGTGATGGAGGACCAGCGATGGGGACGAGCGTGCAAGAGCGGGGACAGGGGGCAGGGGGGAAGGGATGGGGGC
>NW_010139540.1:3252-55950 GCF_000699245.1 Pterocles gutturalis | reverse complement strand
GTGTGTGAGTTGGCCCCCAGCCAAGGGCAGACCCATCACAGCTGGGCTGGAGGGCTGAGTGTTGCAAGCGTTTTTACGTGCAAACCAGGTGTGAGAAATTTGCTATCTGTCAGGAACTTGTACATGACTTCAAATCCTTGCTGTGCTCTGGGTCAGCCTGGCTCTTGATCTCTCATCCTAAGAAATGACAGCAGGGTCCAACAACCCTCCCTCCACTCGGATGACAGGCCTTCTGCTTCGGGCAGGGAGTTGTCACCAGTGCTCTTCCTTTGTCATCTCACTGCCTTCCCCATTTGGCACTGTTCCCTGCTTGAGTGCGGCTCCTCTGCACTCTCCTTTCTTCTGTGCCCTTTGCTTGGCTCTGGTTATGTGTTTGTTTTCTCTCCCACACGGTTTCTGTTTCATTCACTGCCCAGAATAATAAGGGGCTTGTTGAAAGGGTGCTGCAAAGTGGTTTGTCTTCTTCATTCATTCTCTCTTCATTTATTTAACATTTGTTTTCAGTATGCTTTAAATACTAAATTATGAATTTCTTCATGGTTTATTTTAATACTGTTTATTATTTTGGAGGCTCCTATCCAAACTATCTTGCTGCCATAAAAATCTCATAAATAAATAGTTATGATCAGTTATGATAGTATTATAATTCTCATTTCAAGGATGCAGGGGAGAGAACGTAAGTGTAAGGGTTTCCACTAATTTTGGTGCCCAGTTTGAAAACCCTCAACTCAAATTCGAAGAGTGCTGGGCCTTGACAGTACAGCCAGCATACATTTCTGATTGCACACCCACAATTCTGACAGGCATCAGCCCTGCGAACCAGGCTCCCAGTGCCTCAGACTGAAGTATGGAGAAGACAGAGAATACACAGTGAGTGACCACCTGGAAAGACGTTGTTGGCATGACTTGTCTCCCATTTCATGGGCTTTCCTGTGAAAGCACAGCCCAGTTCTCCAGGGTATCATTCAGCTGCTTTAACCATAAGATCCTTCTTTCTCTTCCTGCGGTTCCCTTTCTGCTTTGCTGCGTAACTTCCAGCTTCTGCAACGTGAATGAGCCTGGGCAACCTGCAGACCACAGCCTGCTTTGCTACACAGCCCCAATTCATTGCCTGGGCACTTCCTGCAACAGAGTTTGTCTGGAAAAAAAGTAGTATTGGATCTTGACATGGCAGCCTGTGTTACAGCGTATGTGCAAAAGGGCAGAAGGTTATTTAAGGTTGCCTGGCAACTGTAATTCTGACATTTTCTGTATTTTGATAATTTTACATTGTAGTGCTCATGTTCTTTAATATTCTTTTCAAGAATGGGGTTGGAAAGAGTTTCTTAAGATGATGCATGCAGAAGTGCTGGCTTGGACCTTCTATATGCACACAAGAACATTTACCTGCCGGCAGCTAAGTTTACGTAATGGCTGCATGCCAGTAAAGGCAGAACACTCATGATATTCATAAGCCACTTGAGAAAATATTAGTGGGATTCTTCCAGCCAAAGAAAATCTGAGATGGAGGTATATTGGAGCAGAATATTAATACCTCCCCATCCAAAATGTGAAATGGCATTTCGTGCTTCTCTTTTCTTTCCCTTTTGTTATAACTTTAGTCAAATGCTGCCTTTCTCTCAAGTGTTTTGCCCAGAGACTTGTGCTCTGTGTGAGTGTATGTATTACCCAGCCTCATCCTCTTCTCAACATCTTCTTTTTCCAAATTTTGAAGTGTGAAGCAATAGCATTTTATACATTGTGAAATTTAATCATGCAATTGCATTTTGTGCACTTTACTCAATAAGGTGAATCTCAGGCTTCGCTAAGGCAATCATGCAGAAAAATCTAACTCATACTGGTGTAGTAGGGTAGGTGTAATGCACCTGTGCTTTTGGAAAGTGGAACCTGCCCAGCTGCAACTGAAGTACACCCTGGGCAGGTGCTGCCTTTTTTCCCTTGGCTAAAGTGAGTGTTTTGCAAGGCGGGAGCACTAGGCAGGAAGCACATTATAGAACAATTAGCACTGGGCTGTGTTTGTCCAAGGAAGCACCTGTCATCTTTACAGGGGAGAAAGATAATTTTCTTTGGAACACCTGTGAAAGGTTGTTCAATGTGTGGCATGTCGCGATGTGCAGGATGTGCTTTTGAGATAGTCTGTTCCTTTTCTGAATTATGAGCTGTTGCTTGAAGATTGCCCTGGCATCAGTTATGATGGTTTTGCTGGCAGACACGGGTCTTATTTCCAGGGTTAGGTGCTAAACAGGGGACTGCTCAAGAAGGGTCAGTTGGGAGTGGGAGGCTCGAGCAGAATTGCCTCATGAGAGCCTGAACCAGAGTCCCAGAGAGCGCTCATACTCCAGCAGGTCCTGAGATGCAGGTCACCCCTCAGCAGCGGCAGCGTACTCCTCGCTGGTTTTGAGTCTTCTCGTTTCTCCCTTGCCTTTCTCTGACAGTTCTGCTTTTGTCTCTTCTGGTTCTCCTCTTTTCTCTTCTGCCCCCGCATCCTCAGGGTGCTGCTCTGCCCCTTTCCTGTCTTTTCATCCTCTTGGCTTCCTCCTCACTCTCAGACTCAGTTCTTTGTTTCGTTTCAGCAGAGCTACGTAGGGGTTTTTTCTTTATCAGAGTTGCGCAGCACAGCAGAGGGCCATGAACCATCTCAGGTCAACGCTGCCCGTGATCATGGGAAAGTACAGAGGCTCTCCTGGGGTAGTTTCAGGTTTCCAGCATGTCTCCACTTGCTGTCTGTCTACGTTACTGTACTGAGACCAGCACTGTGTTATGGAAACAGCATATTCTTCATGCTCTGTGGCAAAGCTTATTTTTCTGGGAAGCTGAGACTAGATTACATGGTGTTCTTGGCATTGTGTGTGAGTTGGTGTTTTTTTTAAAGCAGTGTATGAAATCTTCACTTCAAACTGTGCATGAAACCCTTTGTCTATATTTCTTCTTTTGTGGATTTAGTGAACTGCAATATCAAAGTAGAGCTTTAAAAACAAGGATGGATCATATAGGAATTACTTGGCACCTGCATGTTCTAGTGTATTCTAAATAATGAGCTTTATGTGGTAAGCTTATGTAGCTGAGCTGCATAATTTTGTTCATTATGACCATTATGCTGAGAATCAGCTTTGCTAGTTGAAATACACATGAACACAACCCAGGCTTATTACCCTGGAGACTTGATTAACAATAGTACTGGGACTGGGCAGAGGGCAGCTTAAAAGTAAGGATATTTGCATTTTAAGTGAGCTATAGTTGTCGTGAAGGTGTGCAAACCTCTCTCAATTAAAATCGTACGCCAGACTTTACAAATCATACTGTGCGCTTATGCTCTGACATGTGGCTCTAAGGCGTGTGAGGGCACTGGCTCTTCATTCTGATGTTTTTTCCCCTTCGGACTAGTGGATCACATGGCAATCTCGGCTTCAGACAGGATGACATGAAGGAGTTTGACAGATCTACCAAGAGAATCAATTGTGCATGCATTGGATGAAGCCTTCACATGTCTCGCTAAGTACCAGCAAACCAAAGGGTCATCATCTCTTGCCTCTCCCCCCCCTTACTTTATCTGTCATCTGTTTGTAGCCTGCACAAAAATCTTCCTCTTTAGACCTGTACTTTTTGAGTTGGACTTGAAAATAAATTCTGAGAACTGGAGATACGAACAAATGAGTCGGTTTATTTAGAGAAGACTAGCTCTGTATGTTGCATTCGGAAAGAGATATTTTTTTTCCTTTCCCCAGTGGTAAACATAGTTCACCCTACAAGCGTTGTTAATGGAAAGCCTAGCATGCTGTTGACCCTCAATGATATTTTTGACGGAGGCAAGGGTTGGGCCGCGAAAGTGGACAGAACATGACTTTTTGTGCTGAAACCAAACATGTTCAAATCTCTTACACTTGAAATTATGAAGATGTGTTTTGTCCATAGTTTCTCCCTCCTCTCTACAAACACATTTTTCTCTCTCAGGCTTATGTTTAGACTTGGCTGGTACTAATTAGAGACAAACCAGGTGGAAAGCAATGAGTCAGATGTTAGGGAAAAGATGTGGCTTTTTTGGATCAAAGCAAAGTGCTTTATGTATGCAATCTATATATTTCTGGATAAGCAGGAGGGCTTTTTCATGTCCTTCCAGGGTATTTTTGGGTGTTAAATTGATAGCATAAGAACCTAAACAGAATAAATATGTCTTACAATTATGGATGTGTTGCATCATGAGAAAAGTTGCCTTCGTGCACAGTAAGTGCTGCCCTATGCTAATGGGCAGAAAAATTAATGCCTTACAAAGCTAATGGCATATCTCCATGCCCCTGATAAATTCTGAATGTATTTGGTTTCATATGCAGCCTTCTATTTGCATAAACATCTGGGTATAACGAGCTATTCTGGCTTTTCCTGCTCTTCACTTTGTCTCCTCTTCCACCTTACTTCTGAAATTTTCACTCTGTTTCGAGTCATTGCAATGTGTGAGGTACTCTTGTAACTCACCCCCTCACAAACATACATGCCTGTGAACTTTTATCTTTTTTGAAAACTGATGTTCAAACTCACAAGGCTGCACCCCTGCCAACTTGCTGTATGTAGGTGTGCCAGGAGGAAAGTATCAATTACTGACACTCAAGGAAATTTCCCGGGTGGAGGATACCCAGGGAGAGTTTATTCTGAGGTTCCTGCAAGGCTGGAAATCTGGTTATTTCAGTGGAAATCCAGCAGTCAGTAGAAATTAATGCAGAGCTCTGCATTACTCATGTTAGTACCAATGCTATCTATGTTCCCCTTGACTTCTTTTTTATTTCTATAATATTAAAAATGTCACACATGGGTAATAATTATTTTGTGTCCCAGCACAGGAGCAGGATACAGATAGGTGTTTCCATGTTAGGGATGGAGATGGGGGGATTGCAGAGCTTACTATTTGCCAGTTCATTATCAAAATCCCTGTTTGTATTACGTATTTGCCACAGCAACTCTTCCCTGTCCACAGCTTTTTGTTTTTCTCCCTCCTCACAGGAGTGCAGGGCAACAGAAATTCTTCACATCTTTCTGGATATGGAAGGGAGATGGGTTGGTCCCATATGTCATGCTTATGAACGAGGAGTCCCAGTCCTAACCTTACAAAGATGCTGTTGGGTACTATGTTTGTGTGTCTTCAAAGATTTTACTTCTCCTCTAGCATGTAATTTCTAATAATTTTTAGATTAAGGGAATGTTTTAAGGGGAGGGAGTACACACTGGTTTTAAAGTATTGAATTGCTTATTAGTGTAAGCTGTATCACCCTGGGGTTGTTTCATCCCCAGGGACTCTGATCACAATCATCATCACTAGGTTTTCTGAGTGTTAAAGGAAATAACTATCTTTTCTTTCCACCTAAAGTTGCAAGGTCTCTTCTCTTGCAGTAAGTAATACCAAGAATATCTTTTCTTTGTGCACTTGCCTCCGCTTTCTTTTTCCATCCAAGGAAATCAGAATCTAAAAGGGAGCCTTGGAGCTTGTCTCATTTGAAACACCTCCAGATTTCTGGCCTGCTGTCACTGTCATTGCAACAGCGTTGCAGTCAGGTACCATGGTGATCTTAAACACTGTCACATTGCCTGCACATACTTGTCAAATAGTTTTTATAAGGTTTTTTTATTGCCTTGGTTCCAAAATTATTAAACAACAGGCAGATCTTATTCCCACTGCAATGTCAATGCTATTTACCTTAGAAGAACCTTGTTTTTAATTATTTACTTAGTGCTTATCAGTGCCTTATTCTTTTGTACTGCTTTGGCTTCAGGAGGGCAGCTTCTGACATGGGAATGTGCCTGTGTGAAAGTGCTGCTCACTGAACTACAAATGAATCCCTACTTCTAGGAATGTGTTTCAAATAAACACTGGTAAGGAACTCTTTTGTACTTCTACTTTGAAAGTAGAAATACAAAATGATGCAATATTGTCCCAACTTCCCTTTAATGTATTCAGGAAGCAATTCTGAAGCCTGAAACAGAGTTTTCTAAAACATGGGAAAACGCATTGCATACAGACCTCCAGACCACAGCTGCAGGCGTGAGAGCAGAACCAACTCAGAATTGTGTTTAGACGTTGCTGGTGGCACCAGGAGGTGTATAATTTTCCTTCCCTGTGTGGCAAAGCCTCCTGCGATTCCAGAATCATGTTGGAGTTACAGGTACAACAGTATCCTACTCCTTACAGGGTAGAAGAGTGGTTAGTACCATGATTTAGCTAATATTATCCGGAAAAATTTGCCACATGGCACACACATCATACTGGAGCGGATCTAACAATCTGCCATAGCTAAAAGAGAGGTTATAGACCCCTCTCCCTTCTCTACCCCTTTCCCCTCCCAGGAAGCAATTCACGTTCTTTACTGGGTTGCTGTTTGGCCAGGTTAGTGGACAGAATCGGCTCTCAGAATACTCCAGTGATTGCCAGCACTGGCACAGGGGCATTTTCTGGAAAGGAGGAGAGGACCTCTGTTTGGCTGTCTTGTGGAACTCAAAGAGGCTCTGCTAGAAACTTGCTCTAAGTGATTGTGCTTACAAGCTGGCTGTGATGGTTGATTCTGGAGGGTTCATCCTCTCTCTGAACCAGCGATGCTGTAATTACTAGTTCTTACTGACCTGAAGCATACTTTGTTTTCAACAGCCAAAATAAGCTAAAGATTTATTTTGAGGGGCTGTTAAGTTTGGTAAAGTCAACAAACAGGTTAATAAGAACTTAAACTATAAGCATACCATAATTCTTTCTTTTTTTTCTCCTATTCCATGGGCCACATAAGGACCAAGTGGCCAGAAACCCTAAAAAATATCTTACTGTATACCAGGAAGCTGGGGGGGGGGTGGAAGTAAATCTGTTGGGTGGGATAGTGTTCTCCTGGGAGAATTCTAAGAATATAAACATTGAGACACAGAAAATCCGGTTCTGTTATGTCTAAATAACTTGTCATGTTGGCTTCACAAAGGCTAATTTTCAGTTTCTAAAGTAAAAGGGCCCTTTTACTGATTTTTGGGAGAGTTATTTGTTTCTAATCTCGGGATCTGAGATTCAAAATAGTTTAGTTTTTACTCTTCCTTCAAAAGAAAGAAAGCCACAGGCTTGTTGCCATGGGCTTGAAGAAGATAATTCTATTGAATATCACAAAAAGGACCTTGTTTCGCTGTAGATTTAGGAGGAGCTTAGAAGAGTGATACTAAGTCATATTAGCAATAATTAGATTTAGAAATTAAAAGTAATACCTAGTAAAAGAATCAGCTGGCAGACACGTGAAAAATACAGTAAACCATCAGCTAAAACATTTTTCCAGCAGAGAAAATCTACTAAGAATTAGTGAAAGTAGATGTTTGATCCTGCTGTTTCTCTATCCCTTGTGTGCACCAGGGTCACGGATTCGGAAGATTTTCCCAGGGCTGATGACGTGTTAAACAACTCTCGTGGAAGAAAGACCCATAGAGTTTGGCCCCTTATTTTGTTGAGTTGGGTGAAGATGCAGGGTGCTCAATACAACATGAAGAACAGAGTATTTTGAATTTAAAATTGAGATTAATCTTGGGTTCATAGCGAAATAGCCTCCCATAAAGGGTTATTTAGATGCTGGCAGCCCTGCTGAGTCATGACTGCTGCAGAGCTCTGCCAGAGGTGCAATGCCTACCTGGGGTCAAGCTTCCCCGGGGCAAAGCCCTGGGGTTTTTTGTTTGTTCACCTAAAGCTCCATCTCTAAGGCTGTCCTTGGCTTTTGTAGAAGAGTACATAGAGAGAGAAGAGGCCCTAGGTGATGAATGATGGATCTGTTTTACTAATGGCTTGTATTTCACTGAGGACGTAACTGAAATCTGGAAATATCAGTTGCTCAAAGACATGTTGTTATAGCAGGAATTTTGAAAACATTGCAGTGGTTTATTTACTTTCATGAGGACTTCAGTTCTAACTCTTCTGTGTGATGCTCGTCTTCCCTAGCATAGCCTCATTACACTGGCTGCCTGTTTTCCTGCTGCCCAGGGGCTTGGGATGGTGCCTGAAAATGTGAATTATAGTGAAATGAATGGAATTTCTTTGGTTTTAGTTTGTTCCCCCTCCTGCCAGCAGCTAAAGGAGAGGATTTGTTTTCAAAGTATGGTGCCAGAACTTCAGTAAAATTTCTGATGGACACTGTTCTCCTGAGATGAGGCAGTATTTTCTTCTTCTTCAGCTTGTCTGGACCTGCAGCAGTCTTCATCTGCAAGTAATGTGTTTGGTTGGTTGGTTGGTTTTTTTCTCTGTATTATGGATCCTGATAGGCTTGCAGACCTTTTGCCTATTCCTTACAGTTTGTTCCTAATGGGAACAGGTTTGTGGAGATAACAGAGATAACCTTTGAAAAGATATTTTTCTAGGGGTGTGCAAAATTAACCTGAGGACCTGATGGGTTGTCTGCATACAAACATTGAAGAAACCAACTAGAAAAAAAAAAAATCCAGCAACCGCCTCCAAGAAGTACAAGGTGACAGCTGGGAAGATTAATTCCCTACGTAATCTTTGGCGACCAAAATTCAAACTATGTTGAGTCTCGTGTCTGTAGGTTCCTTGTGTAGTCAGTGGAGGGAGAGGCCACTCCAGGGAATGACTTGGGGTTCATTCGGAGGGCAAATTCAGCCTGACAAAGACTACCTTAAGCTCAGTAGCTACCTGGACCTGATGTGAATACTCCTCAGTGTGGTTTATTGTGCAAATGTTTGTAAAAGACTGTTCGTCATTTGGCTAGCATCTCGAAAAGCCACCTTCAACTGATGCAGTAAAGAGACGTCCTTTGTGTATGTTTACTCTCCGTCCTTGGTGAAGACTTTGTCATCTTTTCCTATCCTGGCCCTGCTTGATCTTGTCTCCTTCCAAGATCACACGCATTCACTCTTTGAGTGGCAGCATTTTCCTGCATCTTTTTGGTAGGTCACAGTACTGAATCTTTTTGTTGCTGGTGGTAAGAAGGGGATCCAAAGGAAGCGTATGCTACAAAAGGAATTTTTAGTGAGGTATTTCTTTGTCGTGTGTTATCTCGGTGACATTGTAATAGTTGTGCCTGTAACATCATCCTTAAATAAAAGCTGAAAGTTTGCTGATTGTTACCGTCCGGTGTTGGAGGGGTGTCCTGTTTCATCCTGTGTGAAAAGGTGTTACTTTGTCTTTTACACTTTGACTTCTCAGACAGTTTTTAAAACAAGGTGGAAATTCAAGATGAGTGCAATTTTGTGATAAAGGTTATGTGTGTATAGAAATTTTAATAGAAATAATGGAAAAATACTTTTCTGGTTTTTTTAAAAAAAGCAATTTGTTCCTCTGATGCTTTAAATGTAACAAAATCTTCATACACAAATTGATCAGCTGTCACCAACAGAAATGTTTGTGTGGCTCTGACTAGTTTTCTAAACTTGCAACCAAAGATGTGAATGCTTCTGCAAAAACAACTAAACCTCTTTAATTCTGTTTTCCTTTTTCTTTCTTTTGCCTGAGACTGTTCTACGTTTATTGATCTCTAGCAAGTATATCTTTCCACCTTAAAGATATGGAATAATTTAAATTTAATATTGTATCAATATTTTCACAGTGAATACCAATTATCATAAGAAAATTTATCATAGGATTAATAAAATTACTTAAACATTCAATATTGTAAAACTGCAGGAAACGATGGTGTATCACATTGCTCACTGTGTGGTGTTTAGAGCAGGAGGGACTTGATTTGACAGTATGGCTGCGAAGACAGAATTAAAGCCAGCTTGTTTTATCTTTTCATTGAAAGATGTCAATGTATCCTACAACCATTTATTCAACTTTCAAACATGATCTACAATGGTAAAATTAATTCCTTTCTGTCTGAGCAGGAAGTGGCCAGCGCTATCTAAAGAGTTTTCCCATTAGGGACAAATCCATAAGAATGCCTCCTGACCTCCGTGTCTTGAACTTCCAGCTTGACTTGGTCTAGTTTGCCTGTTTATCCTGTGCTCTCCTTGGGTACAGGAATTTTGTGACAGATAGCAGCCCTGCTGATACTCAGGATTCAGAAACCTCCTTAAAAAATATATACAAGTAAATGTGTAGGTCAAAAAGAGGGACGCTTTAGTCGAGGTTTTATTGGTAATTTTTTTATTATTATAACTTTACAGAAATATATTTCGTATTAATAGTAAACCAGATTAAAAAGTGTTGTGTTCTTTTGCTTCTTAGGAGATTTGTACATACAAAATATTTATCTTTGAAATTACATATCAGCTAATTCATTACTAAGGGAAAAAACTCTTGCTGGATTTCATTGTGGGGCTTGCTGTGGAAGGAGCTGTCTAGTCAAATCCTATAGTGCAGATTATACCAACTTAAAAAGACTTTTCAGATTCTCATATTTTGGTGTTACCAACTGTGGTGGAAGAATTGCTGGCTCAAGATCTGCAGTGAACGGGAAGGTGCAGGTCAGGCTGAGGAGTTGCTGACCACTGAGCTCTGAGTTTGTCTTGTCTAGGTTTAGGTGCAGCCGTGACCAGTGGCCTCTTCAGGAAGGACTTAATGAACTGGGATGGCTTTCATTATGAAGTGCCGGGGTCCATGGTTTAGGGTTTCTGCTGGCAGGAAGGCCTGTCTTCACCCCTGCTTATATCACTACAGCTTTGCTGTTCAACCCTCTGCCCAAGTGTTGAGGGAGAAGCTGTACCCTGGAATTTATTGCCTTAGAAAAATCCACGCATCTGTGTTGTCATACTCTGCGTATATCTGTGTGGGTAAAAAAAAAAAAAAGGAAAAAGGTGTTGAGGGTGACAGCGAGAAGCTGAATGCCGCAGCCGGGTGAGGATGAGCCGAGCATTTGGCTTTGGGACAGGGAGAGCTGCGGTTCATGGCAGCTGGGCTTTTTTAAAAGCTTTAGCTTTGGGTTTGTTTCTGTTCTTCCCAGCATGCGGAAAACTTTGTTTTTGTAGTGTTTCTGGAGAATGACTAAAAAATAAGGTTAAATTCTTTCAGGACAAGTTCATTGTATCTGACTTGTAAAAAAAAAAAAAAAAGCCCAAACGTCTTTTGTGCTTATCTGTAAAGTGCATTTTAAATGAAAATTAAAGAAAAACAATCAACAATGAAGGAGACAGCGCTATTTCTGTCACCCGATATTCTGCTTTCTGTCACATGCGCGCATGCTGTCATTTATCATAGCGTTTGCTCTTGCATAAGGTTAGTTCAATGCCCGCTATAAAATATTTATAAATTATCTCTGCAAAGTGATTTTCTGCAGAGGTGTGTAATGGTGTGCATGCACACACAAAGCTTGGAAGGGAGACGAGCCCTTTTTCCTGGCGTTGCGGCGGCTGTGTGACTGGGGGTCAGAAAAGTCGCTCTTCTCTTTCTAGCAGGGAAAGATTTTTTCCTACAGAATTTGGCTTCTCTCATGTTGGCTCACTTGCTGAAAGAAGAGTAGTAGGGGAGAGCATCTTGTGAAGAAGAACTGGAACAGTGTCTCCTTTATTTTCAGTGTTTAAATTTAGTGCCTTTTGGCTTTGCGACAGGAAAAACGTGGGCCTGATGGCTAAAACTGAGCTTGCCTTACACTTCAGTTATTCAGATTGCTGTTCAGCTTGTTCACTTGGGAAGGAAAGGGTCTTCTGTTGTTTTCTGGGCACTGAATTGCAGTCCTTGTTATAGTGCCTGATTATAAAGTCACATCTCCCAAGAAAGGCGTTTTTGTCTGGTGCAGCGCAGAAGGCTGAGCCCTGCCGGAGTTGCGCGGCCTGGCCAGCCGGCAGCAGCTGCAGACACTCGGTTGTCAGCTCTCGGCCTGCTGGGCTGTGATGGATCCCATGAGGGCCTTCCCAGACACTTCTTCCTGACTTAACTACCAAGATGCTGATGCCCGTTATGGTTTGCAAATGGGTGGTTGAAAAAGGTTTTGGGGCAGGGTATGTTTTCCCAGAGAGGGGGCTTGGCTTTTCCAAGGCGTTGTCCCCAGCACCAGCTGTTGCACCAGAGCTTTGCGCAGGTGTTGTGGTAGCCACGCATGGCATCCCCGTGTCAGGATGCCACACAGTGCCTCAACCATGGCGTATCTATCACCAGAAAAGCTTTAGGGACGTTTTGTGACCTGAAGCTGTGCTCAGAGCACGAACCAGCCCCTCATCCTGGTGTCAGGGCCCCAGGCATGTTCCCAGCTTCCACCACTGAGGGAGGAAGGCTCCCATCTCCTGCTGCTCAGATAAATATCATTGGCTTGGGCTTTGTGTTTTGGACAACATGAGTTAATTGTGTGGCAAGGCTTTTATTGGCAGTTGTGTGTTTGCTTTTCCCCCATGAAGTTACTCATGCACTGACACGCTCCTTTGGTTTAAGAGACAAGTTTATTGGGGAGACGTGGCATATTGCCATCGTCTGAAGTTACCTCAGGCTCATCTCGGCAGCATATCTCGTCTATTTATTTAGAAAATGTCTTTGAGAAGATTGCAACCTGTGTCATTTGGCGATGCTTTTCCTCTTGTTCTGGTCTTAAGTCTCTCGCACACGTTTTCTTGTGCTGCCGGTTAACAACATTGAAAGACTCTTAGGTTGCATATCCTAAAGCTGTTCCCATCACCATCCTGGGGTTTTGTTGTTGTTTTATGAACAACAAAGAAGCTGACCTGAGCTACACTTTCTCATACCATACCCAGTCTTTTGTGTGTGTTTAGGGTTTCAGACTGCTGTTGAGAAAGAAAAAAACAAAATATCCAAAATTTCATTATCTGTCTACTTGAGAAATGAATCTGATAACTTGGAAAGTTTCCATGACAGACCTAATATGAAGTTAGCGGAGAGTGTTAAAGATTGCTAATTATTTTTTAGCTGGTGATATGTTCTTCTCAAACACTAGCCATATTGCACAAGGACTGCCGCATTTCAGACCAGTGGTTTTGAGCAGCAAGCGCAGTGCTGCCCCTCAGCCCCAATGTGTGCCCAGTTTGAGAAGATAGTGAGATGTCCATCACCCATCCCTGAGGTAATAAGCTTCATTTTCACAATCCTGGATATCCGATAATTAGACTCTCACAAGTCTTCTTTCCCACTTGCATTATTCTGTTTAATAATATGCTATTGGCAAGATGGGCTTCATTCTTATTTACTCTCAGTGACCACTTTGAGAAGATAATTAATCTTTTGTCTTCTTGAAGAAGTCAAAAATGTTCAGGATCAAAGTCAAGGTGCCAAATTGCTGTAAGTGCTCGCTGTGGACTTGCTCGCTTCATTGCGTATGCCAGCACGCGTATTGAACATGCACATTTTGCTGATGAAAATAGTTAACTGTTGGAGCACAGCTCCTTGTGAGCTCAAGAGGATGCAATGTAAACTGCTAATGAAGTCTAAGCATATAGATAATATTTTTATTAAAGTATATTAGCAAATACTTTTGTGAACAGAGCAGTAGTAGATAAATAGTGCATGGTTAGGGTCCAGCAAAAACTGTATTTTGTGAAATCATCAGCCTTGTAAAAACAAACAAAATTGTAGCTTAGGCACTTACAAATTTGTTTTTTATTATTTCTAAATGAAAGTACAGATTTCTAAGAATTCTCTTTATTACTTTAGTGATAAATCTTATAAAATGCAAAAATATTTAATTATTACTGTTAATCAGGAAACTTGGAATTAATAGCAAATTTAGAAAAATATTCTGATATTTTTTGCTTATTTTATTACTAAGCTTTGCTGCAAAAATAATCGTTATCTCTTCAAATAATACTTGTTTCTTAAAATGGGCTGTGGGTACTCCCTGCCTTTAAGAAGGGAGAAACTAATGGTGTTCACTATTTATCCAACTGTGTTCCAACTCTTCCTGTGAGTATTTAAACCATATGCAAATAACCACTTACACTTCATTTTACATTGTTTTAATTAAACGCATGTCTTTGTCTGTCATTCTCTATCTTCAGACATTGGTCATTCTGATGGTTTTCAGGGTCTTCCCGGAGAAGCAAGTTGATGACTTGTCCCTCACTTGCAGAGATAAATTATAAATACTGCTGTAAATTACTATTCAGCTGATGTGTTAAGAATTTGCTGTTAATAATTTCTATTTTTGACAATGTATTAGGTAGAAATGCATTGCATAGCATAAAGCATGCATGTGTTTCAAAGCAAGAAACGTGCGTAGTATGGAAATTACCAGCAAGTAGCTTTGCAAGGGTGCACACCAGGATTTAATAAGTGTTGTCCTTTAACTGTAGCTACACAAAGATTTTTTTCTCATTAGTGTGTCAGTCAATAAAAGCAGTAGTATTTAAGCCAAAATAAGCAGGGCAGGGAACTTGGAGGTGAAGTTTTATCAACAAATGTGATATTTTAAAATAGTGCAGCAGGTGGACGTAGTAGACTGGTAATCTGCAAATCTGGGTTGATTTCTGGGATTTGGGGTGGGGGCTATCTTTTTTGCATGAGATGCCCAAGCCTGACAACAAATCCAGATCTATAGAAAAAAACATCTATAAGAAAACTTTCTGTAACATGTTTAGTGTTAATAAAACATCAGGTTTTATTACCAGTAAACATCCTGGAAGAGGGAATTTTTGAAACATGGAACTTGAAGTGCATGTTTATCAACCTTTGGGAGAAAAGCAGATTGTTCAAGCATGGATGTTTTAATCAAAAGCCTCACTGAAAGTCACGGTCTTTTCCTGTGTTCTTTCTGTATTTTTCACAGCCATCTGTTACTTAAAATATTTTCAGTTTTGGGTTTGTTCTGGAGCTTATTCGGGATGCTCAATGAGAAGCTTCAGGGGGAATATTTGTAATCCTGTGCTTTGAGGAGGGTGTCAACAGCCAATAATCCAGGACCAGGAGTTAAGGTTTAACTTGTGGAATTGTTGGCTATAATACATCCTACCCTTTCAGATACTTGAAGAGCTAATTAACCATTTTCTGGCTTTCATTTCTGATACTGTGTAGCTCAGGCTGCTGCACTCCTCTGAGCTGGAACTCTGTGAGGAGCCTGTAGGTTTAGTAGTTTTGAGGAAGATAAAACTGCTATTTTTGTTTCTAATTCCTTTGGCAGGCATAACGTTCAGAGGATAAGAAGGGAATGATGCTTATTAAACTGGGTAATTTGTTTTGGTCAAAACTGTCTTAAGGGCAAGCTATTTTTAGAACTTTATCTGTGGCATGAGTTAACTGAGGTGTTTTGAAGCTCACTCCAACAGGAACAGGGATTGTTTTACCAGCAAATGTGAACAACTTTGTTTTGTAACTTGAAATCTGTGTTTAGTTATTCTGTCAGTGTTTCTGTGGATCACAGTCGTGAGAAGATTCAGGACGTAGATAGCAAGGGAAGCTGCTGAAACAAATGCACCCAGGGAGCAAAACTGAAAGGGCTGTGGAGATGCATTGTGCCTTTTTTTCACATTGATTGCCCAAAACAACTTTGTTTTTCATGTTACAGCATATTGATTGTTCTACATAATTTGCTAATGATACAATAGCTCATCTATGTTTAACAGCATGAATGTATAAACCCAACCCAGATGTAACATTAGCCTCTATTAAATGTAACAAACCTTTCATTAGCAGATTCCATAGACCTCCATTTCCTAAATTTTTTTAGAACAAAAATCTTGTCAAGCACCAATAAACAGAGTTATAAAACAGAAATGATGGGGCTTTGTGGTAATGCTGAGATAATTTCCTATGTGCAGAAGGATGGGGATCAGGAAGGGCCCAAGCCAGTGGGTTGCAGCCCAAGTGTTCTCACCAGGGGTTCCTCTTCTCTCTTGCTGTGCACTTCTTAACTTGTACGCTGGGATTCGCAGATAATATTTCACGGGTGAGTTTGCTACCAACCTCTTGAAAGTTAGCACAGAGTGCTGTATTGATTAGGATATTGACTACCTTGCTCTGTCGATCTTTAACCTGTTGGATTTTCCAAGATGTGCAAGTAATAAGTGTACTGTTTTTGCCAAGAAAAAACATACTAACAAGTACTTCAAGGCTTAAGACAACAAGCTTTTGTAGATAAAAAAATAAATGTTGCTAATAAAACCTTCAAATGAGAGGAAAGTGCATCGAAGCAAGGCACTTTTCACAGCAGCATGGGGCATTATGCTGGCACTTCCTTACTCACCTGAGACTATTCAAGCCCTCCGTTAACTGGGATTGCCAGATGTAATAGCAGAAGTTGTAGTGTCAGATTTGGGTTGTATTTTGGTTTTCTGCCTTTTAATGGGTGTGGAAAGAGCACTCCGATTAGAGCTCTAATTTCAAAAGCACGCACTGTAAAAACTGAAAAAAGGAGAAATCCCTTTGTCAGGCCAGATGCTTTCGTCACGAGGACTTGATTGATGCTCGCATTCACCCATAGGTATCACTTAAAAAAAAAAAAAAGTTAAATATAGGTGAAGAGGACTTAAAATTCCTTCGGGCTCTTGGAGGCTCCTGGAACACTGTTGGGAGTTACAGACAGGAGCCGGTCCTGTTGTTTCAGTTCTGCCTGTTGTTTCTCCTGGTCATTAGTGTTCAGCCCTTCCCTAGCACAGAGTTTCAAAGAGCCACCACTTGCTTTTCCCTTGATTTGGATGGGAAGAGGGATGGGATTACTTGCTGCCAGAGATTTAATTTTCTAAAGTGGCAAGTGTCAAATATAATTTTTCTCCTGTAGATATGAGGATCTGAAAGATTTCTTGGCCATAATCTTGGGTCTTTCACATCATTTCACCTTCCTCCAAGTTTTAAGATGCAAAGCCTATCTTGCAGATCTGAAAATTCATCCAAGCTTGAATTTGTCTGTTAGCTGCCGCTGCCAGCTTGTATTGATCCCTTGCTAAACCATGACTTAAAAAACAAGTCCATTTACTTAAAAACAAGTCCAGTTGTCATCCTACAGAGGCGATTGATTTGTGAGGGTCTTCCCTGGGTTTTTTTTGAATTCTTTTTTTTCCAATGAAAATCAATCTGGATTTATAGGTACCATCATTAATGAATAGTGAATACATCTAGAATTAATGTGAAGCTCACTCAGATAAAAAACAAGTGTCACACAAACATTTATGCAAACATGAATTCATCACCAATGTAAACAATCTTATTCATAGCAAGCATCATCTCATCAGCTCATCTCAAACATTTTCAGGTTATTTTTCTGGCAAAGAGTGACATTTTTGGAAACTAGATTATAGACTAGATGTGTTGATCAAGATGAAATCCACGTACAATCCAGTTTCCTTTAAAGCTTATGCAACAGGTCTGCAATCTTACACAAACTGTTCTCACACTGCATGTGTTATGGATTAATGTGTTATGTATAATATGAGTCGGATGCTGTGTCTACAGTTGTTAAAGCAGAGCTGGATAATCCATGAGCAAAACAGCAAGGGCATCAAAAATTAAAGGGAAAACTAATGACTACTGGTGGATTACTGAATTTCTGGTTTTGAAACTCTGAAGGCAGTCACTTGGCCTGTGAACTGACACCTCTGTTTCAAATAACTGGACTGGCTTAGGTGTTAAAGCAAGAGTTTTGCATGAACTTCCTTGCTGTGGTAGTTCTGAAAGGACTCACATTGTTCAGTTAGGGATGTTTACTTTCTTGTGCAGTCCATAAAGGTAGTGTAGGATATAAAATTCTGGTAATAACACCAGTCCTTGATAATAAAATTCTAGTGAAAAATATAAAATTCTAATCCTAAAACTGGTCCTTGATTAGATATTTAAAATATACCCACGCCTTACTGTTGTCTGCATAGGAGCGGGGTGCTTTGTACGTGCTTTCCTGCCTGTGCTTTTCCTAAGCACTGCAGGCGCATGGCAGGGCAATTCTAAGAACTTGTTTGGTTAAGCAAGAGGAAACTTCAAAGCAGATGAGGAAGATTTCCAGCAGAGCAAATCAGTGCCGTGGCTCTGTCATCGTGCAGTGGGAGAAGGCAGCTTTCTGATAGCCCTTTCTCAGAGCAAAACTGCTGAAAAGTCTGATCATGTTTCAGGCTTTCTCTGATGTATGCCATTTAATAACAAATACTTTGACACATAAACCTTCAAAATCATGCTAAGGTATTGAATAGTATTTCAGAGATAGGAGACTTTGTTTAAAGGCTCCTTCAAATTTTGCTTTTCCATCCTAAGTTTTATTGTGTTTCACGGAAATTAAGTCTCGGATGGCTCATTTAGATGCCCTGTCAGATCTGCTTGTTCACTAAAAGAAGGAGGAAGAAATACATGCAAATGATTTCTTCAGCCAGAAGTCTTTCCTGCATGTTAGGCAGATACATCTGTAGTGCCTGCTGTTAGTGATGTAAAAGGAGCAGAAAAGGTTCTGTAGGGGTTTTTTTCCCTCCCTACAAGAAACATTTCTGTATTTACTTCAAAGAGTGCTGCCTCGTTGTGTCACTATGAAAACATCAAATAAAAGGCAGCAAAAGCACCTAAAAAAATAGTTTCTGCTGAGGACCAGTTTGGTAAGTTAGAAAATTGCCATAGTGGAGTTTTGTACTGACTGGCAAATTTTTTCCTCCCCAAAATGAAACTACCATTCTTCATTTACTGTGAGCTGCTATGCTTAGTAGCTCCAAGGATAGACCAGTTCTCCATTGTTTGAGCTTTACACTTTTTTCCCTAACAACCTCTTTCCTACTATTGTTATCTTTTTGCTACACCTCTTCCTCCTCCCCTCTTCACCAGTAGCTGTAGGACTGCTTTTTAAATATTGCTGCTATTAAATGCCCCGTTTTTGCATTTGAGAGGTAGTAGTCTGCCATTATGCATTTAGAGATGCTCAATCCATGGGTAATGTACCAAAAACCCAGCAAAACAGCGGTATTAGGGGAAGAAGTGACATGATCTCAGTATTAGTATAGCACATGGCCAGTATTAAGCCCCCTTCCACTTAATATAGTCTTTGGATGGTGCCTGTAGCATGGGATCATCTTTTTTGAGTTGTGGAGCCCAAAACATTTTGCTGGAGCTACTGGACCCTTTGGATGTTTCACACACAGGTTGCTCCAAAGCAAAACTATGAAATTAGTTTTCATAGTTAACTTTCCCTCATCTCTTGAAAGTGGTTCAGAGATTCCAAGATAAAACCTGCTGCATTAGACATGTTGAAAACCTGTTGTAAGAAATGTCTAGTTACCAAACTGCTAATGGAAAGCAACAACAAGGGAAGATTTAAGAGGAAGAAACAACTTCATTTTTAAAATAATAAATGCCATTCTTCTGCATTGTTTTTTCTTTCTGCTCTCTTTGCTGTGGTCACATAGTAACCCTGGTAGGAGTAAACATTGTATTGAAATTTGAAAGATGCCTTAAACATGTGCCAAAGGCTGTCCCCAGGAACGGGTATTGTAATCATAGCAGCAAGCGCTGGTCTTCCCTATTTCTGCAGAGACGGAGAGATGAGATATGAATCAGAAAAGCTAAAACAGAGAAACTTGTAATATTGATGACATGAGATAGAGACCAGAGAGGGTATTCTACTGATGTGAAAAAGAGGGCAATGCATTAAATTTAGTGTTAGTTTTAGTCCTCGGACAGCTGCTTACTTAGGTTCTCGGTGTGGGACGTTCTGGACTGCAAACCAAAGATGTTTAAGTCAAACAAGAACAGCAAGCAGCTCTTCTTAGGCCTCATTGTATGTTTATAACATTTCAGTGCTTTTAACACTGGCATTAGAGCCATTGCTCACCACTAGAAAATGTCTGCAGTCACAACCTGGATGCCAAGAAGTTATCAAGTGGGATGTTTCAGATATGAATTGAATGTAACACATTCAAATTATGTATTGGGGGGAGGGGACCTGATGCCATCTTCTCTGAAGAAGAGATGTGAAACTCTGATTTGTAGGGGATTCATCTTTTCCGCTTGACAATTTTGTTTCCTGCTATCAGTGAAGAGTCCCAAAATGCCTGCTCTGAATCACACAGAGACAAGCCATGTCAGAGGGAGTCTATGACAGGAGAAAAAAGTGGATCACAGACTAAGCACAAGAGGCAGCAAACTGAAAGGTGTCTTTAGGGAAAAATATCCCCTGGGCTCCATGGTCCTGACTACCCAACCCTCCTTTGAGGAATAAACTGAATTTTTTTTCTTTCTGTACATAAATTCAGACAGCACTGGTTGCTTCCTGCTTTTTGGAGCCATCAGCTGATGGCACATGCCTGTGCTTGCAGTGAGATCTCACTGCGGCAGCGTGTCTCTCGGGTCAGTGAGGGTATGGGGAGGGATGATGTAACTGGAACTCCAAACATATGGTGGGTTTGGGAAGGTTTTTGGTTGTTTTTTTTTTTTTTTTTCAAAAACAAAAAAATCCCTCGGTTTTGCTTTTTGTAGCTGAAAACTAAGAGGACAGTGATTAGAGCTTTTACCTAAGACAAAAAATTAGTAAAGCTGCTTTTCTGGCTGTTTTATCTAATAGCAATAAATCTCATCAAGCAGAGTGCATCTGTCCTTACGGATGCGGCTGTTCTGAGACTAAAGAACTTCAGACGGTGCTACCAGCACTTTAGACCCAGGTACAAGGGTCCTTTTGCTCCTGTTATATTTTCTTTTCTTTTTTTTCCTTTCTTTTCTTGTTATATTGTCTTTTTGCTCCTAGTTATATGTTAGTGGGTGAATCTGTAGAGATTAGAACATCAAATGTTGGCTCCGCATAATTGTCAGATAAGTGGGTTATAGCTGGGGAAAGGTATGGTGATTCATTTTTTAATGAAAATAAATTGCTTCAGTTCTGTTTTGTTTCTGGTAGTATGCTGTCTTCTAAATGTCTTTTTGAAATTATTGCCTTGGTTTTCCAGTATAAGTATTCCTATTAGGCTATTATTTTCAGATGCTTAAGATTCTTGTTTAAAAATAAAAAGTATGTAGCTTGGAGTTTAACGCGGCCAGGTCAGTAAATAAAAATATTTTTTTCAGTGTTTCCATGCCTCCATCCTCCCCATCCAGAGCTCCTGAAGGGAACCTACGTTTTTATTGCCCTTACAGATGAAATTGTCTCTAGTTATTATACCCATTACAAAGGAGTGATGTCCAGATGGCCTTTATTGTCTTCATCCTGTTCATGAATGATTCAAAGAACAGTATCCAGTTCCTGGAAGCTCTAGGGCTTCATTTTTAATTTTAACTAATTGTTTTCTTGAAATAATGAACAGTGATGACTTCAGAAAGCACAGTCTTCTGGCACTCAGGACATTAATGACTCACCACAATTTTAGTAACATTTAAAAATATGCTTCACCAGAATTTTAAGAAGTCGTGGTCATTTTGCTCACAAAGGATGTATAACGTAGGGTAGGAATAAGTGGTGATGTATTTGCTTATTTCCTATTCATGACCATTTTGAGACACAGAATCTGAGGCAACCAAAACCTAGCAAGAAAAAGTGGAGCATTGGAGGACAGGTCCAGATGGAAAACATTGTCTGGGGTGGTTTTTTTAACCTGGCCCATGACAAAGTCATGGGCAGTGACACTCTTGTCTCCTCTTTAACTCCTCTACAGTGATGCAGTGCAAGTACCACTCCAGGTTTTTCAGGCTCATCTGTAGTGGGAGCACTGAAATTAGTCCCATGTTCAGGAAGACTTCCGCTTTCTTGGAGATTTCATGATGGAAATTCCATGGTATGCATTCTTTAAGAGCAGCGCTGGAGGGCAGTGGAGGATGGAGAGCGTGTTATCCACTCAGGGCTGGCAGTGTTGTTCTGTTTATAATGCACCAAAGATGCATTTGACTTCTTTGTGTGACTGACTGGCTTTGTTAAAAGTTACAGTGGAAGTCCCTTTTGTCCAAGTTACTCTTTTGCTCTTATTTTTTTTGGTGCAGGGGATGCTCGTGGTGCCCAGTGTCCTCCCCTGCTCTGCTACAGCAGCAACAACAAAAAACCCTAATAAAAACCTATCTCTGCCACTGCATTGGTTTGAAATGAGAAGCTGAGGTCTGTAATGTCAAGATAAGGTATTTTATCAGCATTTAATTACAGCTCTTTATTAAACGGGTGCATACAGAATTAGCGCAAACCCATTCAATGGTAATGCTGAGTTCTCATCAAGAACTTGTTTATTGGAGAATCAATTGAAAGAGGCCAAAAATGCCATCTTCACTCCTCATTTATTTTAGGAGCTCTTGATAGCACCCACACCTTTTTCATAACCCAGGCTGATATTTTAGAAAATATCACTGTAGTAAAATTTTCTTTATGGGTCTACAACTTGCTTCCAAAAGTGTTAATTTGGTCTGCAGGGAGAAAAGCTGTTCCAAATGTAAAGCTACTTTCCAGCATACTTTATCTCAGGATAATCCTTTTATCCAAGAAAATTAAGGCACATTTTATAACATCTAGCGGTACATTGCCAAGCCTACAGTGGAGCAGAATGAATGCAATAAGCCCAGCATGCCACCATGTCTTTTTTTCTTAGAACTTCTTAGCTATTTATCAAACTTGGTTTTCCATTTATGAGTGAATTTAGTCCTCCTGAAAATGAAACACTGCTTTTGGCTTTGCATCAAGCATAGTGCAGGCAAGCTCATGCTGGCGTTCACCGCGCAGCCCTGCCAATGCACCTCTCTCTTTGTATGCAGTGCTGCCGATGCATCGTCCTGCGCTCTTCCTACTGCAAACATTTTGGCACGCTCCAAGAAATTAATCACTGTGGTTTTGTGGTAGATACAAACAACAGCTAACATGAGTTGAACCCAGCTTTGCTAATTAAAATAGCCAACATGAATTGTTTTAAAATCTCTGGAGGCAAGGCAGAATGATGCTTTGGAGAAGGGAGTCATTTGGATTTTGTAAACCTCTTTGAGCTCCATGTATGCTCTAAAGGCTCGTGAAGGAAGGGAAAGCCAGGGGTGCGAGTGTTGTCTGGTCAGTGAAAATCCCCACTCGGCATTAAGCAGCAATTCGGATAAAAGCAAGGTTAAAGAATTCATTCAATTAAAAAATTTCATTACTTACTGCTGATGCAAAATCTGCACTAGCTCTTGTCTCCTAACCTTGAAGAAAGATGTAATAGACATAGAAAGACATAATAGGCATTAGCAGGGTGAGATGTGAAAATCCTGCGGGCAGGGAGGGGAGGCAGACGTTCCTGTTCTCATTGCTATTTTTGCCTTTATATGCAGGCCCCTTTTTGCCCTGTTAGCTGACAAAGTAGTCCAAATCTTTCCATACAGTCTCCACTACCTCCCAGCCCTTTGGTAGGACAGTAAGCAGGAGAACTGAACAGCAAGATATTTTAAAAAGAAACAAGTATTTTTATTACTACAGTGCACTGTTGGTCCTGGCTTTCTCAGTATCTTTTGGTCAAGAGTGCAGCAGAAAGACTAGCCATCGGTACAAACCCCTAGGCTTCCAAGGGTTAAAAAGGTGTAGTGCTTTGATGTTTGAAAGGAGAAGAAACACATGCATTTTAAGGACACAGGACCACTCACAAATTTTATTTTACTTCCACTTTAGGACAGATGTCTAAAACCAGGCAACAGCGTTTGGTATTGCACGTCCTCCTCCTGTTCCCTGCTTCCTTAAGGAAGTGGTGGCTTTGAGTTTTATAATGCTTCTCTCCATCTCCCTGCCTTAAATCACAGCAGTATTCATTTTTCTTTTATCTGGGAGCTGCTACATGACTTGGTTTTCCTTCTTCCATTCAAGAGCAGTAGTAAGGAGACACAGGATGGTGTCACTGCACCCTCATGGCCATGATGTGCCAGGCCAGCGTGAGGTCCACAAGGCAAGGTCCTTGGTGCTTCAGCTGGTCTCCCAGGAGGACACGTTTAGTCTGATTGCAGGAATGGGGATGAGATGAAACTACCTCCTATTTCTCACAGCCCTAAAGCAAGAGCAATGGCCTTGTATCTGCCAAGGGGAACTGGTCACAGATCTTACATTTTGTTGATGCAGGAGGACAGAGTTGTGGCGTTACAGATTTACTACCAATGAGAAACATGTGTGTTCTGGCAAATGCTGATGTCCAAATTCTGGATGCAGACGGAAAAAGAAAGGTTGCTGTTGTGGAGAGAGAAAAAAAAAAGATACTTCTTCTCTGCTTCAAAGACACAGAAAGCTAAATGAGCCATTCACATCATCTCCATTTTCCTTGGGAGAAGTGGATAAGTTCTTTTATATTTCATCCCCTTGTTCGTGGGGAGAAAAAGAAAGAGATAACCAATTAAATATCTGACGTGGAGGAGCTGCAGCTTTTCTTTGTGCAGTGGTATCTCCAATTCTCACATGCTTATTTTCATATTCAGTTTTCATATGCCAAGCAGATCACTTATTAATTGTTAAATGACTGCTCTGCAATTCAGTTATGGAAATGATTTCTACTTCAGTACCACTTGCCCTTGAATTGAGAACATGAGGTCAACCAAAATTAGATAAATATTCTTTGAATCTTTTCTCTTTCTAAAAAAAGGTATGGTTCAACATGATGCCTGTCAAGAGGACTATGAAGTGCTGTGCGTTAAAACAATCTTCATGGCAAGACTGGTTTGGGGATCATGTTGGGAACTGGTGTCCTAATCTGTCCTGATGAGACTTTTAAACAGATTAATCCAGGTGTGATGTATTGACTGTGATGTAGTGTTCATATTCTACTGCCTGTATTCGTTTCTAGGGTGAATTTTGAAATTGCAGCTTGAATAAAACAAAGTTGTAATATTAGCTGAGGCAAAAAGAGCTGTGTGGGCAGAGCCTATGGCCCCTTGACTTCACTGGGATTCTGCATAGGCATAAGTGTCCTCCCACACTAATCTCTTTGCAGGATTGCACCTACAGCTTCAGCTTTCATTGTGAGCCTTTGCTTTTCATCTTAAACAAGGAAAGAGGCTGGAAAAAAACACAGGAGTTACGTATCATGCAGCAAATATTAGCAAGGGCATATTCTGTGTTTAAAAAAACAAAAAGGCAAAGAAAAATGTAAATCTGTAGCTTCTCCATTTTTTTCAGCAGAGAGCTATATTCCTCTGGTGTCTCCCTGCCAGCACATAATGTTATTTCAGTGCATTTGATCCAAAGGTCACTGAAGTCAGTGCAGAGATTCCCACTATCTTTAGGGAGCTTTGCACCACACTCAGCAAGAGCTGCTGTTTTGCTGATAAACCGAGTGCGATGCCTGTCCCAAGCCTTTGGAACAGCACTAGCAGCAGTGCTGGAGGGGCTGTAAAACAGACTGGATGGTGAGTATGTGGCTGCCCTCCTTTCTGTGAGAGGTTTATTATGGCAAATTGTAAGACAGCAGTGTGGACTCTAAAAGAAATGAGAAAAGAAATATTTAAAAAATGAAATAAAACATTTTTTTTCCAGTTTGTCTTTTTTACCCTTGTAACTTCATACATTTAAATTACTAAAAAGAAACAAGTGTAGTTATTTTGGTCCTGCTGAGAATGTGTTTGCAGCGGCAACGTAACTCTGAGTAGTCCCTTTTGTCCTCATAAATTCTATTTTCAGATCGTCAGAAAGGGTACAGATAAATGTCATAAAAACAGAAGAAAAAAAAAAAAGCCTGTTCGGCCTGACCACTTTATCTTGTTATATATTTTAAGAAGGAAAACCCAGCTGAATGCATGCTGAACTGCAGGCGTATTTTCAAGCCTTTGGTACACTGTTTTTGTATTTTTAGATGAGCTCTTCTGCCCAAATGAGAGTAACTTTTCACTCTCCATTTAGAGGCATATCCATGTGCAATTCAGGATTTGTGTGATGCACCAGTGTGCCAGAGACAGAGGGTTAATGTTTTTATAACGAGATGGGGATGCTGCTGGTGGTGTGTGTGCCTGTGAGGATCCGTTTTTCCAGGCTTTGTGCTCTTCCCCCTCTAGGTGGTAAAATACCCTGGAGCAAATGATGCCTGGCATTGCTGTGATGCTATCAACACAGCCGGGATAGATGTGCATTAACAGATGCCCTTGAAAAAATTACTTTATGAAAAATTCCATTTTGTGGGCGCAGACGTATTTGCTGTAGGCAGGTCGTGCTGGTCTAAGAGCTTAGGTGCAAGAATACAGGAACTTTTTGAATAGGGGACTTTCTGAGGGCATTGTCTCTCACTGTTCAGAGACAGCGAACCAGCAGAAGGTTTGCATGGCCTTTCCTAACCACTTGCGAAACTTGCAGCAACCAAAATAAACACTGTTGTACTTTTTGTTCAGCTCTGCATGTTGAAGTATTTCAGCATCGTGCCCTGTACTCCCCTCATCTGCTCCGTCTCAGGCTATCCAGGCGCCTTTCAAACCACAGGGCAAGCACACACTGTTCAGAAAGAAGCAGAAAAGAAGGTTTTAATCATGTCTTATTCCAAAATGCTGATTCAGAGTGATTTTAATCTTCGGTCTCTTCTTTGACCGAAGCAGGTATGATCTTGGCTGAAGACAGGTTGGAGTTGAAAAGTCAAAGTCATTGCCATCAACAGGAGCCAGCATTGCCTGCTGTCGTGGAAAATAAGGCCACTTGAACTGTCTTAGGGTATTAATTTCCACTTCAGCCTTTATATTTGGTGTAATACTTTTAGCCAGGACGTTAATGGACACTTGAATCCTTTATGTAACAGATAAACTAAAACATTAAAGAGCTGCGAGGGAGCAAGAGAGATCTGTTTTGGGGATGCTAACCAAGTCATTAAGCCTGCAAGCTGATAGTGCTCTCAACCAGAATATGCCAGGATCCCAAGTCACGCAGCTTCCTAAAGGTCAGGTATTCTCTGCTCAGGTTTTGACTGTATTCTTTGACCATGTGATTATTTTTAAATGCAGATTACTTAAACTGTGTGTATGTAGTTGGGATAAAAGTAATTCTTAACTTCACAGCTCATTCCTGTTTTCCTGCTAGTAAATATTGCAGTAACTGAGAGGAATGTGGTTGACACTGATTTGATCAAATAAACAGTTGTTAAAAGCGAAGAGGTTTTGTTATGTAATTAAGAGTTAACTAAATGTACAGTCTTGGCAATACACTGCATCAAAAAAATGCCCCAGTGGCGCTGAGGGTTTAGTGTTATAATATGGTACCATCCGATACCTTTAAGAAAATGGTAAATAATATCACACAGTTGAAACTTAATTCTGAAAAGGTTTTTTTTAATTATGCTGAGTGATGCTTAATTTTAATTTTTTTGTGGTGCTGAATGACTCCCATGTTAGGTGATAGGGAAGTTAAAATGTAATGAATATGAATTCAAGGTCTGATTAATGTTCTCACTATAGAAGCTGAATTTAGGATAAAACAGAAGAACCTTCCAGTAAGGGCTTTCTTTTTCTTAGATTAAATTCATACTACAATTAAGTGCTACAGACTGGAAAAAAGACTGGAAAAAAGAGCCTAGGTATTTGGAGATTAAATGTGTATAGAGAAAGCTGTTGACTGATACTTCAGCTCTGTGAGCAGGCTTAAAAAAACCCAAGCAAACAAAAAGTGGTGCAAGAAAACAAGTACAGCTGTCAAACAAGATAGAAAAATGCAGATCAGCACAGGAAGGCAATGATCATAACTGAGGAAGGACATTTCCCCCTGCAGGGGACTTTCAGAGGAAAGTATATCACCTTGCAGCAGTTCCACTGAGATACTCTTTGTTAATTAAGAGCTGACACAGCAGAGCTTGAATAAATGATGATGGAGCTTTCTAGGCTGTGGTACCCTTGTGAGCACTGGCAGTGGAAGGACTACCAGTGGTGGGAGAGCTGAGATGAGCTGGAAGAAATGTGATTAAGAAATAAGATGAGAACCTGATATCCTGCCAGAAATATAGCATATTTTCTTTATTTTTTTAAATGCATATGTTGATTCAAATCCCACAGTGATACAAAAGTAATTTGTATAGGGACATTGGGGACTGGCAACTGTGTTTGTTACAGAGTTAATGTGACTCCACATAAAGCTTTTATGTGCCATCTCCCAAATGGGGGTTAGACCAGTGATGACTGGTCTGTGAGGGTAGATTTAGACTAGCTATAAGGAAGAAGCATGGTGAAACACTGGAACAGGTTGCCCAGAGAGGTGGTAGATGCCCAGTTCCTGGAAATACTCAAGGTCAGGTTGGATGGGGCTCTGAGCAACCTGATCTAGTTGAAGCTGTTCCTGCTTATTGCAGGGGGTTGGACTGGATGACCTTTAAAGGTCTGTTCCAACCCAAACCATTCTATGATTTCCAAAAATTGACCACAAGCCTCCAAATAAATTCTCCTTAAGTTCTCCTTTAATAAGCCTCGACTTTGAAGAGTCCCAGCTCTCTTGAGTTGTATTGCCTCTTTCTTCTCGTTTTAAGGAGGAAACAGCCATGCCTGTAGGACAGGGGAAAAGCAGAGCTCTCTCCCTAATACGCACATGAATTGATATAAATCTCTGCAACCCATCTGCACAGAGATGGGTTGAGACAACCTTCTGAGCTTGCCTAATGGAAACAAAGTTTGTGCAAAGAATAGTTAGAAAGCAATGCATTTCTTTTTTGGTGATAATTTTAACTCTTGGCTTGTTTACACACCTTCTTCTACATAATAACTGTGTTCGAGACCCAACCAGAGTTGCATACCAGTGTCACCAAGAAAGTGTCACTGGACTAAGCAGGTAAAGTGATTTATTTTGCATGCTGTTACACCTATTTATTTCAAGCCAGTCAAGCAGCAGGAGAAAAATGCCCCTGTTAAAGATTAAACATCCCATGCTCATTGTTTTAGGGTTTGAAAGAACTCTTGCGCTCGGCTGTGCTTTCAGAGATGCTAGAATTCAACTGAAAACAGTCTTGATGTGTTTTCTGTGTCAAAATAGTGTCCATAGGGGCAGAGAGGAGGAGGGGGGTGTGTGTGTCTTTTTGCATTATTTTTCAGAAATCAGTTTAGACACAGGGACGTCTCACTTTTCATTCTTGCACCAGGAGTTAGATCATTTTTGTTCTCTTGCCACAACCCCTTCCCATCTAAAGAAGGCAACAGCAACAGCAGTGCCTTCCAGGTAGGATTATCCAACCCTATATATGGTAACCTTCAGCTTTGTCCAACTTGCATGGTCAGTATTTCCCTTGCCAGGCTGCATCCTTCCCCCAAAACTGGTTTGTACATCTCCAGGATCAAGACTAGGAGGGAAAAATATTCCAGGGGTTTCTCCTTAAGTATCTTTTCATATAGGAAATGCTGTAATGTTTTTTGGGGAAAAAAAGCTTGGGAACGGTAAACTCAAGGCTTACAGTAGTGTCAGAGACATGCCTCTTCGTGCCCTTATGAAAAAAAAAAAAAGCCTTAAACAAGTTACAAGCCTCTGAAAATCTTATTTCTGCATCCTTGTTAGAGATTTAGTCCAGCAGCTCAATTCCTAGAGGATTTTGTCCAAATCTAGCATGTTCCAGAGTGGAAATTCAGCCTCTGGATGCTCTGGGCACTGCTCTGGTGCTCGGTGTGTCCGGCTCTGGGTTCAGGCTGTCCCAACAGGCTACCGAAGGGTTGGGCACTGGGCATTTCTGGAAGGTAAGGGACACCTCATGTGTAAGACAGTGAAACATGACCTCCCAGCTTATTTCAATCCACAGAGCCCTGGCGTGAGGCTAGGTGAAGCTGGCCACAGCTGAGCATTTCAGAGTTGTTTCCCAACGAGACGTTCCCCATTTTCTGGGTGCCCGAGGCAGATGCAGGTACATCTGCAGAGAGACATGTGCTTACAGCACAGGTGGTTGGAGCTGCATTGAAAAGGTATGGAGCATGATTAAAAACACTGCAGGATTCTGAAAGATGGGGTAGATATCTCAAACTGTGGCTATACCAGAGAGATTTTGGGTTCTGTATCTCTTTGCCTGTTTACCAAGTGCTGAAATGAAGCCAGTGCAGTTTCCTGGGAATGACTGACTTTGCAAGCTTAGCTTTGGTGCTCAACATTGGTATGTGGGACTCGTGAGGACAAACTAGGCTATTTTTAAACAATTATTATTAACGCATTTCAATCACTCCACATGTATGAAGCTCTTTGACTAGGAGGTTGGAGAAATCACTGGGAATTCCCTATGAAATTCACAGTTTTATAATTAGTGACTTAAACTGTGAACAGACAGGAGGCCAAAATACTATGTACATTATATACATTTTAACATGTGCCGCTCTTCAACAAGGGAGAGCTATAAAGCGTTTTCCATTCTGTTAACCTCCCGTGAGGGCCAATAACTGCAGCAGATTTGGAAAGGCATTTTATGGGGTAACTTGAGTCTCAACGACTTGAAGGCATTGTAAAAGTGTTGGAGGAACCAGGTAAGCAAGCTTAGCAAGTGGCAGTCAATCAGATAAGCCCACATAAAAAGTTACAGGTATAATGAAATTTGCATTTTGTCAACATGACCAGGTCTTTTATTTCTGAATTGTGGTGGTACCAGTAGAACTGTGGCTTTTATAACCTTTTCTTTCTGGCCACAGCAGATTGCCATATAAGGTAGCTCAGCATTTGGGGTATTTGAATGTGTTTTGCCCTCACAGGAAAGACATTTTCTCCAAAATGTCTCTCCAAGTGTTGTGTAGATGTGGTGCTTAGGGACATGGTTTAGTGGGTTAGGTGGTGGTGGGTTGATGGTTGGACTTGATGATCCTTGAGGTCTTTTCCGACCTTAATGATTCTATGATTCTATGAAAACAACTGAGGGTTTGGGCTAATCAACATCAATAATGAATGAGCAGTGTCCTAGCAGTATCTGGAACACAGCAGTTATGACTGAGTGCTCTTTCAATAATGAAAAGAAATAGGAGATCACTAATCACAAACACAGGGTAATTACCCGTGTTAGACGTCCACCGTTTCCTCCTTGTCAACCTCTGTATTTATGCATTGTGGTAGAATATTTGTAACTGGAAGTGCAGATGAGTAACCCCTGTAATACGGAGTTTGTGTAAGGGGAACACACAGGACAAGATGCTGTTCTCTGGGTGGGATATGGGGAATACATAAGGTTAAAACATCTCAAAAAAGGAAACATGCAAATCAAAGTGATTTTTTGAAAAAAATCAAAAAGAGAGGAAGTTACAGAAACCGATGCAGGTTAATATCACCATTTTGAAAACAGCATAGCCATACAGAAAACATATAAAGCTTGCATAAAATATTAAGTTGTCTTTTTTCTTATTAATTCTTTATGATATGAAATGCATAAGAACTTCAGTGTACTCTTCCTTCTAATTAGTTATACTGATTAAAATGTAGTTTGGTGGTTTTTTGCCCATTACACTTTTTGAAAAGAAACCTGTTCTTCCAAAAGACACAAAGACCAGCAAGTTAAAGCATGTCCATCACTGCAGTCATAAATACTCACTTTTCATGTAAGGTATAAAATTCTAGATGGACTATTTTCAGTAGGTTGATATTGTAAAAGCAGTGACATTACATTTGCCGTGCAGTATCAGAGACCTAGTCTTATGCTCCTGGAGTTATTCCAATTCCTACAATCCTTTATCTATTTAATCTGTGATATTACAGGCTTGATGTTACATTAAAAGTATTAAAAAATCTGCAAGCGGGTTAACTTTGTTTTTCTATGTGGATGTAATAATCATTCGCTTAAGAGATT
Source organism: Pterocles gutturalis (assembly GCF_000699245.1). NCBI lineage: Eukaryota > Metazoa > Chordata > Aves > Pterocliformes > Pteroclidae > Pterocles > Pterocles gutturalis. The sequence continues at coordinate 24,501 of NW_010139540.1, read as the reverse complement.
CTTGGTTCATGTAATATCAAAATAATGGAGCAAAATTAGAAGGCACTTTCAGTTACAAATATTTGTGCTTTATTTCGTACAGTATTATGGCTATGAATTGCACTTTACCTTAGAGTTTTTGAAGGCCATGATTATAGGTATGTTGCAAAAATAGCTCTGAATTGAATTAAAAATAATGAATTTAGTATTGTCAGAAATGTGGTCGTATGAAATCAATGGATTGCCAGCCATTCCAGATTTTCTGGAATTATCTAGACTTTGCTGTCATTATCTTATGCCCCAGTGTATCTTACAGGATATAATTAATCTAAAAATAACTTCAGAAGTTTGCAGTAGGATCACAATTGATGCAATGTGATAAAAGATTCGATGCAGCATCTCATACTTTTATTGCCCTGCATTGGTTTGTGGCAGCCCAGGTTTTTTTTTAACCACTTATCAGGTGTTCCTAATCAGAGAGTCTAAGCACCAAAAATAAATTGCTCTCGTAAACATCTGACACTAAATATTTCCATTTAGCGTGAATCACCCAGTTCAATGTGGTATTACCCTGATTTTTGCAGAGGTAAAAATAAGCTCTAATCCAGTATTTTTCTTCTTTTTGTGTCATCTTTTTCTTCTTTTGAGAACATTGTCATGGTAACTTATGCATTACCTTTTTTTTTTTTTTTTTTTAGCATGAATTAGGCAGGTCATTTCTGTCTAACTGTCCCCCCAGTCCTGCTAGGAATGGCACAAGCAGCTATTCCTCAGAGAAGCAAACCTGGAGCAGCCAAAAAGTGCTCAGTGCTGGGAGGGATCTTCCACCCTGATGGTCTACAAGAAGATCAAGTGTAGCTTGTTGTGTATTTTGACATTCCTGCAGCAGCTACCACAGATGTTTGCATGGAAGAGGGATGTGGGACAGCATTGCACATAAAGCCACGTGTAGCAGAACAAACCCCAGTACCTCTTAACCAGGCAGCCGTGGTGAGTCACATTTGAATTGTGTGCACTGGCTGTCAGGGAGAGGTCCCCCATGGAAAGATTGGTAAGCAAGTAATAGTAATAACAATGCTGAGGTGAGTTTATCAGGGTTTACTTATCAGGGTTTATTTCTTTTCTGCTGTCGGGCAGTACAATAGCAAATTCCCACAGTAATGAGTAAGTAAGAGTAGTCTATGACAAAGAGGCTTCTGTGATAGAGCTGGCTGGCATCATTGCAAAAATGACTTGATGTGCCTTTTCCAAGGAAGATGCATTTGTGTGCTGTTTTTAAAAGTATCTAATTTCCAATTTGAATTTTGGGTTGGGTTGGGATTTTTTTTGTTCTTTTCTCTTGTCTTTTTTGGGATGAGGGGGTGTTTGGAATTGGTTTTGGGGTGGGTTTTTTTGCTGTTGTTGTTTGTTTGCTTTTTTTAAGATTTGCATTTCTTTATCATGAAAGCCTCTAAGCAGGTCCAGCTAAACCCTGAAAGTAATATCTTCTTGTTTCTGACCGTGTTGGAGAAATAACTCTAACATGGTGCATGCTATTAATACCTTGTGGCAGTGGCTGGGGCGCTGGCATAACTGGGGCTATTTGCCAGCTTCCTTTTAACACTGGAGCCAGCAGGCAGCTCGCTGTCACTGCTTTCGAGCTGCCTCTGCTCCCCCTGCTCTCAGCAGCGCTGCTGCATCAAGGAATGACCGAAGCTGCCTTTAAGTCTATCGACTTAAAAACTAGCCAAGTGACCCTGATGGAGTACTGCTTAAAAAAAGTCAAAAGGACTTTGGTTTGCATTTATTTTAATTTGCAAAGTTAAGGTGCAATTACTGCTGGGGTCTGTGCTGCCCCTCTGCCAGTTTTCTAGGTTTCCTCACTAGCTATTTCCAGACACTTTATTTTCAACTACAATTATAACCTTTTAGTGATTGAGAAATTCTTTTAAAAAGGGATAACTGAGAATGTGCAATTCTTGGTTGTGAGAATGGGGAGTTGGACCATGCTGGCACAGGCAAAACGTGCTCTGGTGCTGAGCCAGCAAGGAGGAAAGCGCACCCAGAGGGAGCATAGAACCTCCTGTAAGGGTAGTAAGGTATAAAACAGGAGCTGATAAGGTAGTTGGCTGTTATTGATTTGCCTATTGGAATACTATTATACTTGTGACCTGGGATATTACTTACAGGGTAGTCCCTGAGGTGTTCTACTGAAATAGTATTTAAATTGAATCAGCAAATTTGAAGGAAGTGGGAGAGCTGACCTTTTCAGATAAACCAGTGTATTTTTTTTGGTGATCCTAACTCATGCTTCTGAAGCAGTTTGCATACATTTCCTTTTACTCCAGATAAGCAATGTCTTAATATTTGCTTCCAAAAATGGGAGAAAAAAATTTGGTAGGCTATAGATTTACTCCAAAATCAGTATTTTGTCTTTTCTGTACAATTAATGCCTTGGAAACAAAGTGACATTTGTTTCTGCTTGTGGGTGTTGCTGGAGATGAGTGTGCTTTGAATTCCCATGTGTGTTTGCTGTTGTGCTTGCTCCGGTGTGATGCAAGCTGACCGCAAGTCCAGGCTTGTGTGATCTCTTAGCGACCGGCTCCTTGTACTGCACTGTGCTGAGCAGCTTTCTCTGGGATTGTTTTATTTACCCCCAAGCGGCTTTTCTGTTTGCAGTCTAATTTGCTTGTATTGTGAATTGTAAGATATTCATCTGGTGTTAATACATTGCTGATTTAACCCTAACCCTGCTGCTTTGATGTACGCAAAGACGGCAATTTCTTTAGTGTGCATAGAGTAAAAATCAAAGGTGTTTTTAGAGATGTCTTTACAGAGATAATTCTGGTTGAAAGAAAATTATTAGTTAGCTTATAATGGTGTTTTTCCTGGTTAACAGAGGAGGTAGGAGATTTGCATGGCTGCAGAATATTCAGTGATCTGGAAGGAAAAGGGACACGGAGTAGTAAAAAAATTGTTGTTTATTGCTTAGCCATGAGGAACTCAGTAGTTGTTAAAAAGCAGCAAAATTTACTTTTTTAGGAAATGTAATGGTAGAAATTTCTTTGATTCACCCTTTCATACATCTGACTAAGAAGTAAAGAAATAAGTTCCTTTTTATTTTAATCATGTATCACTGAATGGTTGGGCTTCAGCCCAAAAAAAAAAGGCAACACTTCTGAACTCTATGACTTTCGTTAATAACTTTTGTGGAAATTCTGGCTTCTGCAATTCTTTTAATTAAGAAAAAACTCTCCGTAAGTAAAGCACTTTGCTCACCGCAGTGTCAAAAACTGTTAATAAGGATAACAAGGTTTCCTTGCTACCAACAAAATGCATAACTGTTGATGTAAAACTGTTTTATAAGCTAGTCCTTTCCAAAATCACTTAATGTCTTTGTTGACAAAAAAAATTTGTAAAGACTGAAAATTAATGTGGGTTCTTAATCACAATGAAAGGTACCAGGATGTTTGAAGGCAAGTTGGGTTTCTGGTGACATTACAGATCTGGATTTTACCTATGCAAGAGGCAACTAAATCTTTAAAACATCCTAATCTAAGGCAAAACCAAAGCCAGGAGAATAAAATATCTTCCCGAGCGAAGAAATTACATTGAATCCCAGTCTCTGTGGAGCAAATGACTGTGTTGCCTATACCAAAAGGATAAGACCTAAAAACCCATGATATTCCCATTGCTCCAGGAAGCAGCTGTGTGGGTGCAGAAGTCTATGTCTGTACCTGCCTGTCTGTCTGTCTATCTGTCTGTGTTTGCACACAGGCCTCGGAAGCTGATGCTTTTTCACTGTCTAAAGAGTTTGCTTTCCTGGTAATTCAAGATTGGGTAATACCTTTAAAAGAGCCATTAATGATCTTACAAGCACCACATCAAGTTGAGAAGGCTTTTATGCATGGGCCTGGTGCATTGGCTGGTGGCTGCCCATGATGGGGTGTCATTGAGGTTTCTTCTTCCCTCACAGTCACACAGGACAAGGTCTTTGGGTCCCAGTTCATGGCGTCTCTGTTCTTCCACTTCCACATGATCTGAAGAATTTCTCCTGCGGGCCCCTCTCAATAGTGGCACTTTCAGCCTGGTGGCTTCTGGGACCCCAATTCAAGGAGCTGGGAGTGGGCTTGTTCCCATGGGACGTGGACCCTGTGCTCACTCCAGACATGTCTGAAATCCACAGAGGTGAGGATGGAATGGACACGCAGCATTGCCTGTATTCTCTTTGTATAGAGTTTTAAAATGCAAGTGCTTTTAATATAAAATACCATCTAACCAAACAAACCCTGCATTTCTCTCTGTGTCAGTTCCTTGAATGCCGTAGACTGCTCCCTGTGTGAAGGTGGAGTTGGCTCCCTCTGCCCTTGCACGGGACCCCTCTGTTGAACCGTGCAGCCCTGCTCCTGCTAGCCAGCCACCTCTCTGCTTGCCAGCACTTCTCTGATTTAATGGAAGAAAATCCCTGGTCCTCTGAACCCCCCTGGTCTGTGGGTTATTAAGGCTGTCATCAACACCTTGGCATCTTTGTTCAGTTGCTGAGCAATTTTTGTTTCCTACCCCTTGGCAGGGGGTTCTCCTTACCTCTCTCAAAGCTTTGTCCAAGGTGTTTCCACCTGAGTAGGCAAGTATTTGCACATAGCATCCTTCACTGCCCTTGGGCTGGCAAGCATGATCACGGCATGCCACCCCACTGACTGCACCCATGCTAGCGTCTTGCTTGTGACCACCATTTGCTAACAAAGCTGAATTCCTAACTTCTCTGTCAGGAGATACCCTGACCCACCACCCCGGCCCGTGGAACAAGCCTTAGCCAAGACACTTCAGGATTCAAAGCAAATTTACCACCAACTTATGTTGCAGTCCTGGCAGTGACCAAGCTCCCTGAATGCTGAGTGTTGTAGGAGGTCTCCAAATCAAGTGGAAATGAATACGAATAAAATTATAAATGAATTCAGAGGTGTTGATTCTTGTTTTTCCAATACAGTGGCTAGAACTTAAAAATACTGCATGTATCAAAGTTGCTGGGAACCATTTCAAGTAGCTGGTCAAACTGATGCAATAGAGAACAATTGTAAAGTATTGTTTGTAAAGTAAGTTTGAATGTGTGAGGATTGGTTTTCTAAAAATACATGTTTTTTTAAGTGTAGTTACTGAGAAACAGAAAGTTGTGCTTCTCTTAGTCTCTCTTATAAATACTTTTGCAGCTCTCTCTTGTTCCTTAAAAAAGAAGAAAACCTAGAAGACCTAATTCATGGCTGGGGGGAGTTTGTGTTTCTTGGATGTTTGTTTAGCAGCTCCTTTTTATAGCGCAGGCTCAGGAGGGAAATGTGAGGAGGGGTGGGAAAGCATGTGGGGAGAAAACCAAGGCGGTCACAGGACATGGGCGTCTATTCCCACACCTTTCTGAGAGCATCAAGCTTGGCTCGTGCATACATGTGCCTTTTTCCAAAGAACACATCCATCTTTGTGAAGGGCTCAGCTGAAGTCCACATTTCAGTCTGTTAGGCAAGTGTGCCATGCTTCAGGGCTTCAAGGCACCACTACTCATGCTTTGGGTATGAAACATTCACCACAGCAGATCCCCGTCTGGTGAAGGGGCTCATGGTGCCACCATTGCGTGTTTGGTGGCTTCAGATAAGTGAGCGTTTGGTAGCCCATTGATGTTCTTGTTTGTTAGCTTCTGGGTTTATTTTTAATGATCAACTCATTCCACTTTGGGTTTGCTTAACTACAAGAGATCCAAGTAGGCTGAAAATCTCTATAATAGGAAGCATCAAAAAGGATGCCCTGTTTCTTGCTGAGAAGGAGCAGAGACACCAGATTTGTCCTGCTCCTGGAGAACACCTTAGGGGAGCAATGGGAAATTTTAATTTCACAGCTCTATCTTCTTTTTTCTTCCTTTTTTTCTCCTTGTTCAGACCTTTGTGGAGGATATAAACTAATGAAGCATCAAATAAAACTAAAGCCCAATTCTGAGCAGCCTGATTTACAGCCCTCTCGATCATGTTTTAGGTTGGTCCACGTGAGAGTGTGGTAACTATTTAGATACTGTCCAATCCACATAGGAAAGTTTTTAGCTGCTTTACAGATAAAAGTATGCTTTATGAGTACACTTACACTTGTATAAAGTGTCATGAACTTAGTATAATCCAAGAGTGTCCTTTTGCTCAATTTACATTCCTTTTAACTGACAAAACCTGAAGAGGAAAAAAAGAAGCCTTCTTAAGCCTTAGGCTCGTGCAAAAACATCTCTACCAGAGCTGGGAGCTTCAGTCTTCTCCTGTCCGCTCACACTCACTGTGTGATTAAGGCATAAAATCAGTTTATGCAGCTCTTAAAGGCTGCATGGGCAGACCCTGGCCTGGGGAGTCTGTTGAGGTGCACAGTTGTGGCTGGAAAGCCTGAGATGTCAACAGAAGATTGGCCTTGGAGTTCATCCTGTCGAGGACTATGAGCCAGGGCTATGGGACCGTTCCCTAAAAGGTCAAGATAAAAATTAGCTGGTGGTGTGGCACATGTGTGGAGGAAAGAGAGGTCAGGTTACAGAGAGGAGCTGTTTTGGGATTATTTTAGGTTGGTAAGCAAAGCTTCTGCTCCTGCAGTAGGTCTTCTGTGAAAGCGAGCTCAAAACTTTTCTCCAGTCAGGTCTGCGATAACAAGGATGCTAAAATGGGGGATGTAGCAGGAGGAGGTGAGGAGGCATTGGCTTCCCACTCCTGATTTGCAGCAGTTGCACTGGTTGAGCTGTTGCTGCCCATTTGTGCTCTTTCCAGTGGAGAATGGTTTACTCCAGCAAGGTCTGTGATCTGGTTGCAGCATGATGCTTCACAAAGCCTCAGGGTTTAACTGACAGATTGCTTGAGATTTGACTTTTCCAGTGCTTCCTAATCAAGGAATGTATAGAGAGATATTTCAGGGCTTAGTTTAGGCTTTCTTATGCAATCTCCTGCAAACACATCTTCAGGCAGATCTGACCTAGATTTTTTTCAGTGCACTCCTAATCAGACAGGAAGCTACAAGAAAGGCCACTGCCAAATGGAGTTAAGCGGTCAAATTCCTCACCAAACACTTCTTTCTGCACAGTGATGAGCTGTAATTATGCTTTGCTGTAATTGTGCTTTGCAGAAGTATTTTATACAAGGTATTTTCCATAAGACATGTTGAAAACCATTGTCAAGGACAAGAAAAACGGTGCAAGAAAGCCCTTGCTTCCAAGTTCTAGTTCCAAGCCCTTCCTTCCTATCTGTGTTGTTATTGATCTTGAATGTTTAATGCTACTTTTGTGATGTTTTGGAATGTACTATTATAGAGATGAACAATTCATTAAAAAAAAAAAAAAAAAAAAAAACAAAAAACCCAAACCAAAACCAAAATACAACCTACAGTAATAGTTTCCAATAGGATGCTGCTTAGGAGCATAATTACTTGCTCAGGCTAAGGCCTTTCCAAATAGTTATCTGTATATGCTACATGGTATATATGTACTTACGTGACTATTACTGAGCTTTACTGATCCGTCATTAAGTCAACGTTCTCCTTAATTCTACGAAAACTTTTCTAATCAGAAGCATCCACATACTAAATAGGTAACTTGATTCTGCACTTAGGTCTGTTGGCTGATTTGGTCGTTAGCAGATAAGATAATAAATATTTCACAGTGACTCACCAGTACCTAAGTACCAGCATTAGGGGAGATACAGTGGTACTTGAAGACAAAAAACATTTAAAGTGCACGCCACTCTCATTTTTCAAGGTCTTCTTTCTTAGAAAGTTTCAAGTTTTAAGGTTTAAATCACTGTTTTGATTTCTGCCTTGAACTGCAGTATTTCCCTGTGAGACTGATGTCCGGCACAATCTTTCCATGCACTTCACATGATCAGCTGCCTGATCACTGACTTCTGGCACCTCATTTGTTTCCCCTTAGCGTTCTTTTGGCAGTGCCTTTTGTGATCATTGCACACAAAATGATCCCCTTGCTGCCTTTGTCAGCATTTTTGTTCATATCTCGCTGCTGATTTGGTTCTTACAAAAAATGAAACAAGCCAGGAATCCTTGGGAGAGCGAGAGAGGGTAAAAGGTAAAACTACTCCTGATGCCTGGGGGAAATGCTTGTAGCGGTTCTAAAATGTACTTAGTAAAAATTGATGGGTTTAATTTGTCCAACGATTTTATCCTTGTGCATTAAATATAAATTCCATAAATGTAAAGGATGAAGTTGCGATGGCTTGGGTAAATGCTAATTGTATGGAAAAATGTATTTTTAAATAGTGATAGAAATTTTAGTCTGTTAGAAAACAGATGAGACCTGGAGATGCCCTTCTGGGCACAGTGTCTGTGTTACATACAGAAGTTCAGTGGACACACAGTAATTCCAATGGCTAAAAGTATTCCAGTGTCTTATAAGGAAACCTCCCTCCATACTGGCTGCATTTTAATTCTAAAATATTTTCAGTTTGTTTCTCTATCACCGATGGTGCTTCACCTGGAATGACCTTTAGAACACAGTCATGCTCCCGGCAATCTCACTTCTGCCAGAATCACTACAGGAAATATTTTGTAACTATAGACATACCAGTAGATAAGACTAATGGGTTGGAGGTCTCAGGAGGCCTTTTTACATTGGTACTTATTAATGAGTTCCATATCATTAGAACTTTTATATATAGATATATTATACACAGATTTTTTTTTTCTCTATTTTCTTTGACAAGATCCTTTTACTATATCCCAATATCCATCTTGTCAGAGAAGAACTATGTTTTAAGATGTAACAGGACTTTTCAGAACAAATCAGTGCTGCTTCTCAACTTGCTTCCAAGTTTAAATTGACACTAGAGCCCCTGTGTAAGAGCATATACAACTCTCCTGAATGTCTAAACTGGAATGTCCTGGACAAGACAGTGTTTTGGATTCATGTTTTCCCCTATATAAAATCTGGGGTTTGTATGTGATGGGTTTTGTGAGCTGGCTCCAACCACTTCGCAACTCTCAGTGTCTGCAGCGTCAGCTTTGGGGATCATCAGATTGGAAAGAAGAGTGGAAGTTTCTGATATAATTAAATTTCTACAAGTTTTGCAAAAATCTGCAGCTTAGGAGAGACCCAAACTGATGCCTACATTGAAAGGAAAGGTGGGCAGAGCTCAGCCTTCATATTTCATCTTTGGCAGCTGCTCGCTGGCTTGCCAGCTCATACTGCTCTTGCTTGGTAGGTGTGTAGCCAACCTCTGGGTCTACTGAGGTTATTTAAGTGATACAGGGAAAAAAGGAGACACAGGACACAAATCATCAGGAAACCAGAGCTCACTATCCCTCCTGTTATCTGCCTGAAAAATCATCATCTTGCTCAACTATTGTTCTTGCAATTTTGTTTTGTAGGAATCGGAGTTTCTCTGTCTGGAGTTTGATGAGGCCAAGGTGAGCCAGATGCTGAAGAAACTCTCGGAAATAGAAGAGAGCATGACTTTGTTGACTCAGACCACTTAACCAAATAAAGAGATTGCAACTCAGCAAAAAATGACCCTCTGTACTTTGTCATAACTCCTGTTTCTGTGCATAAAATAGGAAATGATTGTTAAATCCTGGTTATACCTATACAACACATTCACAACCAAGTATGGACGAAGTTACACTGTGAAGCTTTCTCTGACCCATCCTCCAGGCCTGTTCTCCAAGGCAGCAGCGGCATTGTTTGCATAAAGCTGTGCATAATCAGGCCTTCGAGTTTAACATAGCTTTTCTCTTTTTTCCCTCAAACAATTTTTGAGTCTTCCAGATGCTGTAAATACTGGGCTGGATGAGCACCAAAGGTAAATTGGCCGGCTGTGGTAGGGTAGAAATGAGCACAAGGAACAGGCAGATTAGATGGGACTCATGTTTATCCTTCCAAACCATGGCCTATGTAGGACAAATCCACCCATGTGAAGTCTGCCTGCTTAGAGCTTAAAGCCCAGGACGAAGTGCAGTGAGTTCAGGAAACAGAGACACAAACATACGTTTCTGTAATTGTGAGCCTCTGTGCTGCTGAGGATTAAATAATCAGGCCAACCTTGCTGGCCTGTTCAGTCACACGTACCTGACACCATGGGGAGTCAGGGGACAATCAGGGGAGCATCTCTTAGGTGGTGGGAGGTGATGTTGGTTTCCTAAAAGGAGCAGCCTTCTGGCTTGTGCTGAGCGCCTGATCCGGCAACCTGCTGGCAAGCCTTCAAAGACACTTCTGACCTGCTTCCCCCAAGACACTCTCATTGGCCTCCCGGCTCTCGAGCTGTAGTGGTGCAGCCTGGCACCGAGCTGCACAGCGTGTTTGAGAGGATGGTGCTTTGTCAGGGCACAGTTTACCTTGGCTGCTCTTAGTCCTGTTTGTCACGATGTTTGCCTTGCCCTCAAAAAGCTCGAGGTTAAATCCAGGGTTTCTAGTGTGTGCACGTTCAGCTTGAAATTAGGGTAAAAGGAAAGCACCCTTAGCAACCTGGCAGGTTAAAGCCCTATTGATAAAATAGTTGTGTGAATTAAGCTTCTGGAGGCTGATATGGTAAGGACAGGGCACCACAATCTGAACTGCCCAGATTGCTGTGGCTCTTGGCTGTCACAGGCACCCAGATCTCTGTCGTAACGCCAAACTGCAGAGCAACCACTGCCCTTCTGGCTAAAGAGGACTGAGCAGAAACGTTTTCAGTTTCAGATGTTTCCATTCAGGGGTGCAAACTTGTCAGCTGTGTCATAGCAGGATATATAACCACACTTGACAGCTTATCAGTGCAGGAGGAGATGGAGGGGCTGTTCTGAGCAGGCTACTGCTTGAATGGAGCATGACAGTCCATACAATGGTGACAGACCAGCTGGAGATGACACTGGCTCGCTGTTTTGCTTTGTTACTTAATGGGAAGGTGTGCACACACATTTGTTTGCAGGCTACATTTATTCTTTCCACTTCATTTTAGCTTCATAAGCAACCTCCTCGTGAGCTAAAATTATATTGAGGGCTTGTACCAAGATAGAGATGACAACATAAAATGTTCTTGTGCCATAACTAAAGTACTCCTCATTGCTTCTCCTTGTGAATTTATTGCTTGTGGAGTTGCCAGATTGTACTTGGAAGCAAACTCTCTCTTCAGAGCAAGGGAAGGGCACTTTTTCCCATCTTCCTGGTCAGAAGGGGAAGTATCACCCAAGCCAACTTATCACTGTGTTTGGAATTAACATTCCCTTTCCCATGCCTGTCCCACTGTCACCTCGTCTCTTACGGCCACCTGGTTCTCCCCTCTATCTTGTGGAGGGACTGTGCAGCCCACAGCTCCTCACTTTCCCCACCTGCCTCCAGCTGATACTTGTCAGAGTGGAACTGGACTGTAACCACTGGATCCTCATGCCAGTCCCTGGGTAACTGGCTGCCGGTGTGAGTGTGAAATGCTGAGTGGTTGCTGATTCTCTGAGCCTTCCACTTGCTTTTTCATCAAAGTTCATTAAAATGTTTTTCTGCATTTTAGAGCATGTTTAAAAAAAAAAAAATCAAGGTCAGGGAAGGATCATGTTCTTAAGTAACTTGCACCATGTCAAACATACTTATTGTTTTATTTTAACATGATCAGAGGATAGGAAAATGTGCTATAAATGGAAATTAAAGAGAAACAAACCGGGAACAGATGTCAGGAAGTATTATTTCATGCAATGAATAATAAATATGTGAAATGGCTAACCAGGCAAGGAGGCTGAGGCAAAAAATATCAGGGCCATTTAAGAAATAATTGGATGCTTTCCTAATAGAGGTGAGAAGTTAAAAAGGGGCACATTTTAACGGGTGGCCGCTTCTCTCTCTTCCTAATCCTCCCTCCCCTGAATATCTAAGGATCCTGATTTTCTTCTTGATGGATGTTTGTAAACTACCGTGCAAAACTGGAAAAAATAAAGCTGAGCGTTTTGGAGACTGCGCTCTGCCCAGCCCTTGGTAAGGGCACAGGAGTGTCACTTGGCAGCAAAATCATTTCTGCTTCACGAGGTTTGACATGGGCAGGGAGAGAGGATGCTGTGCTTCCTGAGACTGCTGTAATGCCCAGCTGCTACTGGGGCACGGAGAACAGATTTTGCCCCTTGAGCAGGACTGTGCCTTCCTACTGGGATGGTTTATGTGTGTGTCCCTCCGTCTGTCCCTTGCTATGGAGCTTTCAACCTATTGGCCACTCTTGGCTGGACGTAGTGGAGGAGAAGAGGCCTCCAATGCTGCTCTGCTTTGCTTCCTTGAGTGAAGGACACAAGTACCTGTGGCTTTTTTATTGGATTCATGAGCGTTATTAGCTGTTGATGGTCCTGCTAAATATCTCTGTGGTATTGGCAAATGAGAGTTGCTGCTTACGAGCTTCAGGAGAGATTTCAAATTCCTTCCTGAAAACCCAGATGTGAACCAGACTCAGCCCAAATGCATGGCCAGGCAGCTCCCACTGTGGCTGGGACCACGTGTGGATGCTGGCCTACTGTGTGGGTCTGTCCCAGCAGACATCCCAGCACAGCCCTGGTGGCCATAGGGGCCTCATGCTGTTTGGAGACCGCTGCTGCCCGCCATGGCACCAGCTCCAGTGCCTGCGTGCTGAGCCATGCCAGCAGTGTGACACCAGAGCCATTACCTCCTCCTCCTCTTCCTCCTTCCCTCAGGGGAGCAGCCATGTGTCAGCGTGCCCTGAGCCACCGGTCAAGCCTGCCGGGCAGTTTGTAGATTTACAGCAGGGACACGAGCAGCCCAGCACAGCTGGAGGAAGAAAGTGAGGGAGATGGGGAAGGGCTGCAGGAGGGCCCATGTCTGAATCAACCTGGGAGAGGTTTCCCTGCTCAGTCCTTGAAAGCAGCCAGGGAAGGAGCTGGGACACAATGCATCCTGTGCTCTGATATACTTAACCTCAGAACTAACTCCCCTTTGTACCTGCCCCCCTGCAGGTATACCTGCCTGCGATCTGCCCCATCTCCATCCATCCTGGTTTACTAACAACTAAAAACCACTCACGAGTGCGACTGCTGCATGCTGCCGGGCTGGGGCAGGCTTGGTTTTGTTCAAAGCTTGGATATTTAATCTAATCTGCATCATGTTGGCGGAGGCAAGGTAGAGGCTGCTCAGGCAGGGGACAGCACCCAGCGGCACCAGCAATTTCCTCTGGTCCCACTTTTGCTGGTGCTTTCTTGGGTGACAACTTGCCGAAGCCATGGTGGATTTGCCCCATGGTGAGCAAGGGCTGCTGTTGGAGCTCTGGCATCGTGTACGTGACAACTCCAGATGTGCAACTGCAGATATGCATCCCATCCCAAGCTCTGCTGCTTCTTAACAAAGACTCGTAAGCAGCAGCCACACGTTGTTGCAACCTTCAGCTGGTTCTTCCTCAGATGTCACCTTCCTCACTGCTAAAATGCCCTGCAATTTATTCATGCAATCGCTTCTTGTTTTCTGGGAATTCCTCCAAGTTGACACTCATTTATTATCTGGTGCTCCCTAAAATATCTGCAAGTGCTATCGCCTTCAATCATGCATTACACAATTGGCAAGCCCTGCACTCACTCTGCTTGGCAAAAAGATTCTCCTTAGCACAAGTTTCTTTTTTTCTTGGCCATGTATTCCCAGAACTGCTGAATTTTTAGAGTATTTTTCTAGGCATATCTGTGTTTGAAGAAAATAATAATTTAGGCACACCATGTTTTTCCAAATCCAAGCCAAGCAAGTGCTGTATTTCATAAAGCTTTCAGCCATGGAAAGCAGCAGACAATGAGGCATACTTATTTTATATTGGTGTTGATTCGCTTTCCCATTGTTCAGGTTACTTAGTCTCATTTTATTTTACATTTCTTTTTTAATTTCTCTTTCTTACAGATCCTTTTTGCAAGTGTAAATGTCAGAATTAATGTTTGTGCTTTTATTGCATTTCACAGGAGGGTTTTCACTGGAGCCCATGACCTCCAGATTTTATTGTGCTTTAACTTTTTGATAAACTGGTTGATATTTTATGAGATTTTATTTTCTGTATGGTTCTTTGCTATCCATCGATAAAATAAATCATTTACCATCTTTCTGAGGAGATTTCCTGATTTAGATATTGACTGACCATTTCTAGATGTGCGAGTCTCTGCAAAGTTTTACCTGATGACTCACGCTTGCTCCACGTTGCTCGCGGATATGTTTCCTTCCCCTTCTGGGGAATTTCAACAGTTTATTCATTTATTCCAAATATTTATAAAAAGGCACTCAGTCAGTGCCAGAGACAGAGGGAGCCTTTTCAAGCAGGCAATACCACATGGCGATGGCTGGATGGGGAGAGCACAGCGGTCCTTCACAGCAGCCACTGACAACTTCTTAATGCATTACCTTTCATGTGGTTTGCGACCGGAAAAATAGACGATGACTTCTCGCCTTGGAGCTGGGACTGTTGAAATCCGCCTCTTAAATTATTCCCAAATCCTGGGGAAGCAGGGCTTGGGGTGCTGTTTAATCCAACATGGAGGCCAGAACAGTGCTCCTGGGCCTCCCTCTCCATGTCAGGAGGTAAAGGTGGCAGCGTAGGGAGACAGGTAGGCATTACCATCGATGCTTTCTCCCTTCAGTGCAGCAAAATAAAGCTGTGGCTACCCACAAAGGTCACCCTGGTAGAGCCAAGCCTTGCCAAAGCTGTGGATGAGTCCCCCTTTCCTCAAAAGGGATGCACATACACCTACATACAGAAATGCCTTTTCCTAATAGCACGGATCTCATGGGCGATCCTGGGGGCCCCTAGAGTCCTCCAAATACCTTGCCCTTCATCTTTCCTTTTGGTGTAGCAAGGTAGATCTTGAAATACAAGAAATTGCAGGAAAATGGGTTGGAAAGCATGTCAGAAGGAGAGGGCCAGGACAGCTGGAGATGGAGAGTCTACCTGGAGCATTTGGCCCTGGGGCATTTTGCAGATGGCCCCTTAGCATTAGCACAGGAAGCAGGACCCAAGGGGAGGTTCCTGAAATGCAGTGCTCTCAGAGGACATCAGTATGAAAAGTTTCTCCGAAGACATTTTCTTATCTCCCCTGAATGCAGGTGACTTGGAGATTGCATTTTAATTCACTTGGTGGCCGGCCATGCTGAAACTCCAGCACTTAGCTTTCATAATGAGATGGTACTGGAGATTACATAAAACCAGGTAATTGAATAAATGGCATTTTTGGATGCTGCTGAGTGTCTCAGACCCTTGAGGAGTGACATTTTGCAGGGGTAGATGAGGGGGAAAACAGCAATTGCAGCAGAAAACCCAAAGCCATAGTATTCTGAGTGGAGCCTGGGAGGAAACATTCATCATTTTGGTTTGATGATACGTAATTTCTCTGTCATATTTCTTGGGCTTTCTGGCCAGTTGGCAGCCCTGGTCAAATACAGCGTTACTGGGAAATTATACGATATAGTACATTTCAGTAATAAGTGGAACTCTTCCTGCCTTGCAAATCAAACCATCTAGAGCATTAGAGTCTTCATGGCATCTCTGTTCTTGGCTGTGAAAGAAGAAAATAAGCAAAGCCATGTCAGGAGGGGTGGCAGGCTCAAGCAGAGAGAGGTGTCTGCTTGATCCCAGCCATCTGTAAGTGGCTCAGGCCTCTGCCCATGGTCCCAAAACATGGCAGCCACCCCACCTCCCTCCGCAAAATATCTGGTGGCTTGGTGAGCCCTGGCCTCCTCCAGGCATCCCTTAAAATAAATCTGCTACTTGAAAACGTCAGGAAAAATCTGCATTTTTCTATGGCTGAGGAACAGAGTGTGTAAAGCTAACCTCCCGCTCCAAGATCCTGCGAGGCAACAGCATGCACAAGTACAAGGTTAAAAAACGCCATCAAGAAGCAGCAGCCAGGAACCATAAATACCTTTCAAGTTGTCCTTAGGCACATCAAGAGACAAGCAAGCAAAGCAACTGGAATTTATAAACTTACATCATTAATTTTTCTTTGCAGGGAGAACAAACATTCCCATGTTCCAGCTCTCTCAGGGCCTTTGACAATTGGGCTCCTTTCTATAAATAATGTTATGTAAGTTTATACATTTCAATTAGTGCTTGTTCTAGCCTCTTGCAGCCGAAGGATGTTTTCACTCCAGTTTATTATTTAGGCTGTGGCTAGATCATTTTGCCTTGGTGCATCTATAATGTGATTTAAATTAAGATGCTTGCAAGCAGCATAATAGTAATGAAACGGTCTCTGGAAAACATTGGCATGTCCCCAGTGAGAATGAAAGAGAGAAATGAGCTTTACATTGCGGCATCCGACAAAATGTCTGCACCCTCCTCTCCAGGGCATGAGAGGGATTTTCTCCGTCCAAGGACACAGCCTGTGAAGGGCGAGTGCTCATACCTGGGCTGTGCCACGAGGCCACCAGCAACATGGTGTAATGGCCACAGATTTTTTTTCCAGAACAAGAAAATCTCCAAGTAGTCCTACAGCCCTGTAACTACAACGTGCTGAAATGAGAGCTGGCAGAAATGCCTAACCCCAACAGCTTAATCCCTAGCCATTGCAAATTAGTACAGCACCATTAACTTGAGAGAACTATTTATATGGGGGAGGTTAAATGTGTACAGGATCAGGCACAAAACCTGCAGCGATTTCGTATGTGGGGCAGTGGTTTACTAATTTACGAGGTTAGATCTCATCTGTGCTGCATGCTGGTTTCTGAAGTTTTATTTATTGATAGTGAGCACATCCATGTCAGAGGGCTTTCTCCACTGAGTGGCATGAAGAAAATCCTTCATTTATTCTGATTATGTTGCTGATCTCAGTCACTAATGCAGGAGGTATCTTCCCTCCAGGTCATTTTTTTAAAAGTTGTAGGTATGAGGCTGGATATTACAACCAGATATGTGGATTATTTCATTTCCCTTTGCCCTGTTTTTTATTTCTGAAGTTTATCTGCAGATCCTACAATAACAAGATAAAAGCTTTCCGATCTCCTTCTTTGATATATTGTAATTCTGATTCGCCAGGGGCCACATCCTGCACCCCGGGTGGTATCGCTGGCCTCCGCTCATTGTAATGAGGTCCGGGCAGTAATTGGTGGATGTAATTCAGCAATGCGGTATGGCAAATGGCCTGTGGCCTCCGAGGTGGCTTTTACAAGCATAAATACATGTAAATCAGTTACAGGGGATCTGTGGGGCCTGGGGGAAATCAGATGAGCCCTGAGCACCTGCAAGAAGCCATCAGTAGACAGATGGTGGGAAGCAGGAGATTCCCAGCTGGGAGCGAGGCCCCCAGGTACTCTGCTATCCAAGCACCCAGCGTGCTGGATGGCTGCTTGGGCCCAGGGGCCAGCATGGAGGATGCAGGGAACAGTGGGACTGAAACCAGGGCTTGTAAATGCTGTCATCCCAGGGTCCCCAGAGAGTTAGCACAAAAATGAGGATGCCCTGCATCTCCCTCTGGATAAGGCCTGACAAATGCCTCAGAAGGAGCTTTCAAACAGCGCAGCTAGGTCCCACCCCAACTCTGCAGCCCGAGGAGCCAGCCGCTACTGCCCCCCTAAGATGGGGCCACTCTCCCCATCCTGGTTTTGGAGACCCTTCTGCTCATGCTACTCAAATGAGCTGCCCTCAGTGACAAGTGTCAGCCTCAAGCCCCAGTGCAGAAACACCAGCTGTGACACCGCCACTGGTCTGCAACCCCCGAGGGCAAGCAGGATTTCACTTCGGTGGCGGCTGCAAGTGCTTTGCCAAACAGTTGGGAGTGTCTTGAAAAACCTCCCGTGCACAGTGTTGGCATAGTTTTCTTTGCCACCCAGAAACAGCCAGCTTGGATGTGAGCAGCCTTCCAGATACAGGCCTGGTTTTAATTGGAGTCACCTTACCCAAGCTGGCACTGCAAGAGTCTGAGGGAAATCACACAGCAGAGCCTCATCCAGGACATGCCTGAAGTCAAGATGGTTTAAAAAAATCTAAGTTACATGTGAGGACTGGTGGTCTTCCCACAGCTGGGATTTTGCTGGTAATTAAAACTGCATCTGCTAAAAAATAAAAGCAAAATGGAAGCAGTTCAGCTGAAGTGGGTCCAGTACATTTTTTCCTAAGTGTAAACAATTTTCTCACCTTCAAAGAGACTCAGCTGCAGCCTCTTCTGCCTGGCAGTTTTCAGTTTTGCAGCTCTTCAGGTCTTGCTGCAAAACACTGTGGGATGCCTCAGAACCGAGGTAAGGAGAGGTGTAAGGGACTCACACATCCGGGACATTAAAAAATATGTTTTGTACATAGCAGGTGCTTTTTTTGTTTGTTTGTTTGTTTGCGGAATAATTGTTGTCTGGTTTCTGCTCATATAGAAGCTGAATTTCAAGTGGGTTCTTCTCCATTATCTTGCCTGTACTGCTGTGTCTTCTGTCTGCAAGGAAAAGGATCCTCACTGGGAGGAAAACACTGTTAGTTCCTGCAGCTTTTGTCTGAAAAAAGCAGGTATGTCCTTCTAGAGCCGGGAAACACTGCCTTTAATCCAAGCATCTCAGGGAGTAATTATTCTTGACAAATGCAAATAGATACGAGCACAATGCAGCTCTGCCCACAGCTTGCAAATGACATAGCAGGGGTGAGCTTCTTGCCGCCATCACTGTCCTGCCTTACTTTGCTTGCAAGAGCAAGCTGCAACGGTCCAGGAAAAAAGTGGGGGACATGGATAGATGTGCCAATCTCTTCAACTTGAGTGGTTTTATCAAAGCTGAATATACCACTTGCATCTCCCCCATCTCACCAAGGCATGAAAGCAAAGGTAAATGGAGCAAAACAGCTTTGCAGTGGTTGCTCTTGCTGTGCTGTTTTGTGTGTGTGTTGGGGGAGGAAAGTGGAGAAAACTACTGCGTGAGGAGACCACTGAACTGTTGTGTTCACGTAACTGGCAAGCCTTGCTGACAAACCTTGCCTACCCTGGGAAAAGCTCTTTGCTTGGCTGAATTCCAGGCTCAGATGTTGGGGTGGAAAAAAACAGCTTCATTCCTGGAGGAACTGAGATGCTCTAGCTCTGATTGCATGTCATCTTTGCATTTTTAGTTTTTTCTTATCTCTAATGTTTGAAAATCAAGGCTGCTGCTGAAGCACTCACATTCTGCAGGAGCAATCTTTAAGGTCCTGTTATTATTTAAATGTTAACCTCTTATCTTGTGTTCTTATCCTCATGGGTCACAGAAGCACACTGAGGTTAGTCCCTTCCTTTTCAGCTGTTTTTCAGCCACACCAGTCTGTCCACAAAAATCAGGTAGAGCAAGTACCCTAGATAAGCTTTGGTCCATCACAGAAAATAAATTCCAGCTGCGTTAGCCTTATGGGAGCATATAACTCAGGAGAACTAGCTCAATACTAGGTGAGTATTTACCAGAGGGAGGTTGGGAAGTGTTTCAGTCCATGTGTGCCTGCAGCTAGCAGCATTTTTGGCCCAGTAGCGACTGAAGGCTTTGGAGCAGGGGATGTGGTGCTAAGAGACATCATCAATACTACAGGATGCTGTGTGAGGGGTCTGGGCCAAGCGCTTCCTTCATGTAAATGACTACCAGCCGTGCTGGACTTACAGCTGCTCCCTGTGGAAAGGAGCTAGTCAGGCGCTGGTCCCTCATGTGGAGCTGCTGCCAGGGAGAAGGCACAAAGTGGCTGCAAGCAGGTAGCTGGGAATCCTGGGCAATACACAGGTTCAAGGGAAAATTCTGTGTCTGCTGCTTTCCAGTAGCTGAGAGAGGACGTGCCTGCAGCTGCGGCAATGAGCCTGGGAGATGTGGTGGGATGGGATGTGCTGCAATGTGGCTCCCCCAGGGAGAGCAGATCACTGCCCCCAGGGCTGAGCGCCCCACAGCCGGGCCCTGTCTTGCCGCAACCTGGCTACGTCTGACTTCTCTCACTCTTGCTTTGCTGCTGTGAAACAGGAAGAGCAAGCTAACCTTGAAGATTTTGTAACCTGGGACTTGTTCCTACTTCTCCTTTGCTCCTGGCATTGTACCAATTATTAATTAACAGGCAAATGCTAGAGAAAAGGCCAATGTATGTAGCTCATCTCCACAGCTGTAAACACGGTAGCCCCCCAATCAGCTTTTATTCCAGTGAACCCAATTGCTATGACAGCAATGAATAAATAGCCCATAAAAAAATAGAAACTGTTTTGAACTTGATAAAAAATGAGCGTTGAATACTTCTAAAATACTCCCTTTTCTGACTGTCATGCATATCACACTACTTATGAAAAAACTCAGGCAACAAGAATTTGTGTCACCAAGTGACACAGTACCAGTACCCTGAAAGTACAACTTCCCTGTAAGCAGCCCCAGGAAATGTTTGATGCTCTACAAGTCACTGGCAAGGGCTGTACGCTGGATCTCATAATTTGCATCATGATTTTTTAGTATGTAGGCAAAAAAGTTATTCCAGATTCAGACCAAATTAAAGTGTGTATGTGCTGCTGACAACTGCTGCAATCAAAATCATTTGCTCTCCTTCTTGGGAGAAAAAAAAAATTCTACTGTGTCTGTAAAAAAAGCTCAGCTTTACACACCTGAAACATGAAAATTCTGCTTCCTTTCTAATTAAGCAAACTGCAGAACCATTTTAACATCAAATTTTTAAAGGCTTTCCTAGTTTCACCCAAGCACAACCAACCATCGGGGAGAGGCTGTACCTCATGCGGTCCCTCATGTCCTGCTTCATTCTACCATGCATGCTGGAGGTGGCCCAGGGAGCATATTCCCTGCCAGTCACACTGGCAGGTGTAATTAGTGTCTGCTCCCTCATCAGTGCTTTAAAAAGAGGGACCCTGACAGGCTTGAGAGGTGGGCCTGTGCAAACCTCATGAAGTTCAACAAGGCCAAGTGCAAGGTCCTGCACATGGGTCAGGGCAATGCCAAACACAAATATGGGCTGGGAGGAGAATGGACTGAGAGCAGCCCTGAGGAGAAAGACTTGGGGGTGTTGGTTGATGAGAAGCTCAATGTGACCTGGAAATGTGCGCTTGCAGCCCAGAAAGCCAACTGTGTCCTGGGCTGCATCAAAAGAAGTGTGACCAGCAGGTCGAGGGAGGTGATTCTCCCCCTCTGCTCCACTCTTGTGAGACCCCACCTGCAGTACTGCATCCAGCTCTGGAGTCCTCAGCACAGAAAAGATATGGACCTGTTGGAGCAGGTCCAGAGGAAGGCCATGAAGACGTTCAGAGACCTGGAACACCTCCCATATGAGGACAGGCTGAGAGAGTTCGGCTTGTTCAGCCTGGAGAAGGCTACAGGAGAGATGGGGAGGCACTCTTTGTCAGGGAGTGTAGTAATAGGAAGAGGGGTAATGGGTTTAAGCTGAACGA
>NW_010139540.1:0-3074 GCF_000699245.1 Pterocles gutturalis | reverse complement strand
GGAACTAGATGATCTTTAAGGTCCCTTCCAACCCAAACCATTCTATGATTCTATGATTTTTATGAGGTTACTCCTTACTCTGGCACCCCACTACCTGTCTCAACAGATGGATATTAAATCCTCTTTCCCAGCAGGCCTTGTCAAAGCAACATCTACAACAACAGGAAAAGCCTTGAAACAGCATGTCTGGGTGCTGTTAGGAACCAGCTGCCGTTAATTAATGTATGAGGTTGTATTAGGCTATGACATGGGATGGCAGGGCATCAGGTGTATTCATGCCTTGCTTGACAGTGTTGTTTTCTCCTGTCTTATGTGGCTGTAAGCAACAGGGCTTGCTGAAAAGTGAGAAAGAGATATAAATAAAATAAAATAAATATAAATCTGAGAGTGACCGAGGTGCTTCTAAACAAGATGGGGTGATGGTGTGGGCTTTGCATGATGCTACGCTAGCCAGTGCAGGCAGAGAGTGATGTAGAAAAGAGGCTGGTTTAAATAAGGTGGGCTGTCTTCAATGTGGGCTTCCCCACTACCTCGCTTTGCAAAGGGGTTCTTTAGCTTGTGTTAGCCAGTGCACTTGTCTTGTCCCTTAAACCCTGGTGGGAACATGGACGTACAGGGAGGTGTCCTGGCCCCCAGCAAGAGTGCATGGGGCAGGAGGGAAGGAGGCTGCATTGGAGTGAAGCCTGAAGGGAAGATGTCATGGCAGGATGGGGGAGGGGGGAGAGAATTGCTCTGTGGGATTGTTTTGTGCTAATGAGACTTTATTGAACCTGACGACTGACAGATGAGATTTGGGTTTAGAGCTGGAGCAGTTTTCATGCTGTTGTACCAGGCTGAAGTGCACAGAAGCCCTACAGCCCCTGCTCCAGGACGGTGCTACACTCACTGTTACTCACACTGGTGAGTAACCTGTTACTCACACCTGTTAGTTGGCAGCATCAGGTAAGAAACCTCCCCAGGATTAACACTTTGCCCAGTGTGATGCGCAGATTCAGGGAAGATCAAGCTGCCTGCACTCAGGTGAGCTGGGCTGGAAAGTGACCTCCTGCCTTACCCCTTGCTGGGGTTTTTCCGGTGTAGCTGCACTGAGCACAGCGTGGGAATTGCAGGTAGGTGGTAGTTTGAAAATAAGCTGTGCTTGGTAGCAATGTCAGTTCTAGGTATTTTTACCCTTTCAGCTAAGTTTTGAGGCTCAGCTATGAATGGGATCAGGGAATATATTTGGATTAAAACACCTGCCCCCTCAAGGTTTCACAACACAGCGCCATGACCAGTTGTGTCTGTGGAATTACAGAGGAGCAGGCACGGGCCTTGGGTGTGGGACTGGGAGAAGGGAGAAATGTTTTTCCCACAAAGACAGCAGACCATTTCACCCTTGTCCAAACTTTTCAGCTTTTATGTGTTTTTCCAGGCTCCTTAGCACCCAGTGTTACGTGCACACTCTTCTAGTTGATTTTTGTTTTCCTTTTTTTTAATTGATCTCAAAACATACTGTTATGAAATCTCCCACGCAGTGGAGCCAAGCTCCTGGCTGCCAGATGCTTAATTCTCCTTTCGAGCCTTGTGTTACTTGATGGACAAAGATGCTTGCTGATTTAGGGTAATTCCTCCCTTTGCTGTAATCTTTCTACTTTCATGAAAAGGACAGCTTTACTCAAACGTGAAGTACATATATAAATATTTGAAGAGGAATGAAGTATGCAATGTCTCTCCCAAAGGATTGTGGATGGGGATGTTCCTTCCAGAGTCCTGAACGAGATTTTGGAGCAGCTCCAGGAGACTCGCTGAGGGTTTTCTATGGGCCTCCAATATTTCATGACACTGAGTATGGGCGCTTAGTACGTGCTGTGGATACTCATGCTGTTTACCAAACCAGTTGTGTTTATGGCTGTGCACATCAGCTACTGAGCCTTGGTGAAAATGTTATAAAATGGAAGTGCATAAATGTGTATTTTGTGGATTGTGGGGACATGCTTACCTCTCCTTTTGCAGTGAAAACAGTTTTCAAACGTCTGTGCCAGGTGACATTGAGATAACTGCTTCGTTTGGGCCTCTCCTTATATTGGGTTGAGAATGCAGGTGCTAAAAATAGAAACAAATGGCATGTGTTCATTTTTATTCCTGTATAGGACAAAAGGCTGTGAGGTTCACAGTCCATGGGAACTGTAAATCTGTCTGCTGGTTGCTATTGATCTGGCCACAATGAGACTGAAGACTATACTCTCTGCTGTAACAGCACACAGTTTTATGTTTTATTTCAGTAAGCATCCTGGGTCTTGGAAATTTATATAGTTTAATAGGGATGTTTGGCCAGGATTTGTAGTCTCATCAACTTAGCAAGTAAGCAAACAACAACAAAAAAAAGAAGAGGGTTACTAATGAGTGAGTCATGCATGATTAGTATCAGCTCTGGAGGGCAAATTTCTAAAATCTGAAACTCTCAGACATTTATTTACTAAGGGAAGCACTGACAGCCTAAACCAGTCCTTTTCTTCTCCCTCCTGGGCTCAGTAACAAGAGCTTTGTGGACCACCACATAAAACTGAGCCAGCTGCAATTACCTTGCTTAAAAAGGAGAAACGTTAAAAAAAAAAAGTGATATGGAACAGCATTTTTCAGCGTGGCTGGGGGGTTTCCTCTTTTGCTTGATGCCATGCGGAGAAAAACCAAAGAATGTACATTGTCATAAAGATGTTTTCTAGCCCTGACCAGCTGCCCCTGTGACTATAGAGGCCACCAACCTGTAAAACTAGAAGGTATTTACCTCAGAAAATGTGTTGTTATTATTATTGTAGGAGGTAGGGGAGGAGGCACCACCCCCCAACAACGCTGGCAGACATAAATACGTTGGTGTTTGCCTTTCTGGTGGGTGAAGCGCTGTTCCCTCCATGGTCCCCAAACCAGTCACCCTCCTCTAGAGGAGAAGACTCCGGGTGACACCTCCCTCCTGTGCCGACAGTCAGTGCTGGTGTGTTCGGCAGCAAGCACCGATTCTCCCTTCTCGGTGTGTTTCACGTCAGGAAAGGGCTGAGGCGTCGAGGGAGAACATGGCGGACGGGAGGCGGGGCTGGGGG
>NW_010139539.1:0-439 GCF_000699245.1 Pterocles gutturalis | reverse complement strand
GTGTCCCCCACCGGTGTGTATTCCTGTCCCCCCAGAATGTTCCTGTCCCCATGACCTTGGGGACATTGTCCCTGTCCCCCCAAAGTGTCCCTGTCCGCATGACCCCAGGGACGTTGTCCCTGTCCCCCCAGAGTGTCCCCATCCTCCCCGGGCTGTCCCTGTCCCCCCAGGGGTGTCTGATGCCCATGGCTTTGGGGACACTGTCCCTGTCCCCACCAGATGCCCCTGTCCCCATGACCCTGGGGACATTGTTCCTGTCCCCCCAGGGTGTCCCCATCCTCCCTGGGGTGTCCCTGTCCCAATGGCCCCGGGGACATAATCTGTGTCCCCCCGCAGGGTGTCCCTGTCCCCCCCAGGGTGTCCCTGTCCTCGCAGGGGTGTCCCCTGCCCAGGGCACTGGGGACACTGTCCCTGCCTCCCAGAGTGTCCCCGTCCCCCC
>NW_010139538.1:0-466 GCF_000699245.1 Pterocles gutturalis | reverse complement strand
TCCAAGCAGCAGAATGTTTAAACACGATATGCTGCTCTGATGTCGTGCATTTACATGTTTTCTAGCTGTGAACCACCGAGCAGAGATTGGGATTTTTCTAAGCCATGGTAACAACCCATGTTTCACGGCATTTAAAAGAAATTGCAGGAAAGCACGGCATTTTCTACCACCTTACTGTGGAGAAAGGCATGCTGGAACTTCAGTACCACCTTGGCATCACTATTTTACAATAATTAGGCCCCTGCTGCACAGTTTTGAAGCATCATTATTCCACTAAGATAACAGTGGAATATTCTATTATTTTTGTATTCTTTGCTCGTGTCATTAACTTTGAGCAATCTCTTGACGCAGTTGTAACATACCAAATATACTCATCACGGGTAATACATGAACCAGAATTACACACCAGCTGCCCTTTGCAGGCTGTTTCGTTAGTCTACCCCAACACCTGCCCTGGACACTGTCC
>NW_010139537.1:0-23202 GCF_000699245.1 Pterocles gutturalis | reverse complement strand
TGGTGGTGGTCCTGACACCAAGACAGACGTCCATACGTTAGTTTGCTAAAATGAACACACTTAATGACGACATTTTGGAACACAGGTGGTTTTTTTTTCCTGATACATTTATATCATTTTCAAAATCTGAAAGAGAGGTTATTCACAATTATGCAATCTAAAATGACTGTCACAGTGAAGCCCTCTGTTTCGTTACATTAAACTTGTCTTTAAAGCTTATGGAGTGCTTCCAATGTGCTTTGCCCCAGTACGCATCTGGTAGCAAACTGTTTAAAATGGTTACTGCCGATGAGTTGTCTCCCACTGGAAAATCAGAGAGTCGTGGTAACCTCTGACAGTAGATTGTGGTGGTGGTGTTACTTGAGTGCCTCCTTATTAAGCATTACTTATGCTTGCATTGGCACTTTAACACCTGACTGGCTTATTACAATGTCTCTTAGAAAAAGAGAATTTCTGTAACACCTTTTTCTTAATTTGTTTTTTAATAAAATGCCCTACCCAGATTGAATTGACACAAGAAAAACAACTCATATACATATTCATTACTTTGTATTTGAGATTTTCTGGTTTATTCTTAGTGTCAGCACACTGATGGTTTTCTTTTGGAACTTAATCTAACAGTTTGGTAACATACTTGTGGGTAGGTTTTCTGTTATGTGACATTGTCCACCATGTACAATACTGCTTTGGGGTTTTGTGGTCTTTTTACAATCCTGTAGGTTTTTTTTTCTCCAGAATTTATTTATCATATACATTTTTAGGACATTTGCTTGTTTCCAACTTTAGTTTTATGTCTAGTTACTTATTTTAATAAAACAACTCAAATATGTTTCAAATCCAAACAGTACAACCATGGGGTTTTTAGGTGTGGAATGATTTTGCATTTGTACTTGTGAATGTATTTATGAAGTTGTTTTTGTTGCTGTTAAGGAGCAGCTACATGAGGTGAGAAGCAGACAAAAGAACTGTAGGATTGGGTATTGTGAAATTAAAAAAACCCCAGTAACATGATAGTGTGGTACCCTTGGAGCAAAGACCAGTTTTTTTCTTTTAGGATGGTTTAATTGTAGCCTGGATTCTGCTCCTGCTGGCTGAGCTGGGCTCTGGGCATGTGTAACAGACCAGTTGCCGAGACCATGTAACTGAGACCTTGTGAGAAGAAGTTCAATATTAGTTACGCTTTTTTCTTCATTCAAACTCCATCAGTGGAATTATGTGCAAATTGCAATGCAGTGACATGTTTTGGGATTGGTGTTGGATAATACCAGTATTACTTAGAAGGCGGTTCCTGTTTAACAAAAGAAAAACAGCAAAACTAAATTTAAACTTTTTCTAAATTTTAGCTTTTTCTTTGGTTCTGCTATTTTGGAAGACCTTTCAGATTTGCAACAGGGACTAGTAAAATATGTAAACTTCATCTTGCCCTTCATATTCACCCTGAAGAGTACAAAATGTTCGTATGTTCCTTTTTTAAGGTAACAGGACTAATTTTGCATCCAGTCAGTCGAGTTGGGTTGACTGAAGGGGTTTCATCTGTAAATGGACACCTTTCAGTTTCTTCACGGAAAAATCGCTGTAGATTTTTCACGTACATTTTTGTTGCTACTTTGTTTGCAGAAGTCAAGAGGAATTACTGGATTGGTTTTATTTTCTGTTTGTTTGTTTCCATATGGTGTAGAGAGATCCTAAACATTTTCACATGCTGACAGTGGATGATTCAGTGCAAGAGAGGAGCAATCACACAAATGTATCATGCAAACATTCCCAACCGTGGTGACATGGTAATTTTGTTGGAAAGCAAGAGAGAAGTGGGTTAGAAATGTGGAAATACAAGACAATTGCTGAAATAGAAATAATTCATACCTTGTTTAGTAGTGATAGGTGGGTTGAATGTTTAATAAGCAGAGGTCACTGGTACAGTGACTGACATCTTGGTTATTTGTGGATTCACTGCCTGTGTCACAGCAAGAGGTGTTGTTTTACAGATGACTGCAGAGCGACGCAAGAAACCTGGAAAGCTTTGCTGATGAGCATGTATTTGTGTATGTGTATATGCAAACACAGCAAGCTGTGATTAGATTCACCCAATTGCTGATTCGCCCCAATCAAAAAAGTCACTACCTGTGTGCAGTCCTCTGTGGTGGAAGAGGTAGTATATGCATATACTATTCTCCTCTCTTGTTTCTGATGCCGGCTGCTGTCTTTTATACAGTTGTATGCTACGTGTGTTTTAGCTTCATTTAATTTGTACATACACGTGGCTAATACATGGTAGACTGTGTGTATTTAGCAAGACAATGAAATAATTTTTTAGTTTCAGAAAATAAAACTAGAAACTAGTTTTAGGTTATGTTGTTCCAGTTTTGTATCAAATATCTTCATATTGAAAAATCATATTGAAATCAGTTTGACTGTAATATGCTAATAGACCTAAAAATCCCATGTATCAGCAAAAAAGATTCTCTACAGCTTCATCTAACAGCAAAACACAAGTTCAAAATTTTATACTGCGTATGGATGATTGATGACGGAATTTGTGTCATCAGCCCGTGCTAGGTCATAATCCCACACTAGTGCAAGGTTTTGGCAGTGTTATGGCAGGTTTCAGTGCAGAGTATCTTATGCTGTGCCCAGCAACTTACGAAGTGCAAATATGGATGGCTAATTGTATTTCTAATGCTAGAGAAGAAAAGGAGACTTATAGTCTTCCGGTTGGGCAGTCATCTGCGTTCTTGAAAGGTTAAAAGAAAATGTAAAAATTCTTTCCACACATCAGGGGTGTATTTTGGGTGAATGTTATGCAGCTTTACAGCTGGTCTTGCCCTCAGGACAATTCTGTTGCTTCTGAAGAAGGGGAAGCACACTCAAACTGATGCAGAAATGATCAAATCTTTCTTAGATGTATAAAGCAAAAAAAAAAAAAAAAAGTCACAAGACTGTAAAGTAGGCCAGAAAATAATTTCTGCTCTGTGAAATAACTGTTACTATGGTGTCTTTCAGCTACAAACTCTATAATTTCAGCTGCAACAGAGGATGAAAATTGATGCTAATGGGTAGGAATTATTTTTTTAATCAAGAGTACAAGACAGCCTCAATTACGAAGGAAAATACAAAGTCTGTCTTCCAACTACTAGTAATTACCACAGACTTTTAAAATTGTGCTCCTCTGTTAAGTATAATTCATTTTAAATTGTTTGTATTTCTGCTTTTTTCCTCAATAAATTAGCCAGGGAAAATCAGCTAACCAGTAACTTAGTCATAGTATCGGGTTAGCTGTATAGTGTTAGACAGTATAGATCTCACAGATCCGCTGTACTACAGTATGGCACAGTAACTAATTTATAAGCTTTGTCTTAATATCTTGAGTGAACAACTGGAAAAGTATTGGATAAAGAAAAAATAATTTGCCTAAGCATGATGTTGTTGGACCGTGTCTGCGTTGCATTCTGGTCTGGTAGCATTTTGTGCAGATACGAGGGTGAAGGTGGGAGTGAGTGAGACTCTGAGCAGCACAGGAGGTCGTCAGGTCCAGAGTGGAAGGTGGAAAGTTGTGGTTCCTGTCTGCTGTGGATGCTGGAGCAGCTTGCAGCCCAGGTCAGATGCTGGAGTTGCTCTAAAAGATGTAAGTTTTTCCACAGCCTTACAAGAGCAAAACTGTCAGTCTCCTCCTCGACCTGACCTTGGCATATCCCACAGAGAGGACAGGGATCCTGCAGGTTTCTCCTGGAAGAACCTAGTAGGGATGGGGGCTGGCCCGTAAATGAAGCAAAGCTGAGCTGCATCTGCAATGTGACAAGTCACATCTTAGTAACCACATCTCCTTTGCAGCGCCAGCATGCCTGCATATGTATTGTAGGTGCATGTGGGTGAAGTCAGACAAAAAAGGAGCATCTGAAGAGACACGACTGGACGTACATAGCAAGGCTACCAACAGAAGTGGCTGCAGGCTCTCTACAAACAAAGAGCTACTGGCAGACAGCATTATTATAACATATCTTAAGTGTACTTGCACCCTGTGTTAAGGCTGCTGTTTCTGATCAGATTCAGCACGGCAGTTAGGGGAGCTCATGTAAGTCACTCTGTTGCTTGACATCATGTTGTACAAGAAGTGCTACTATTGCATCCCCTCAGTTGTTTCATGACATACAGGTTCAAAATGGCCTTTTTCTGAGTTCTGTATAAAACAAAGGGACAAAAGCTGTTCCTCTTGTAATATGAAGGACAGAATGGCTGTTCAGAAAAATTACCTGCTTCACTTGCATCCAAGGCCTTGTTTCAGTACAACATCAGATTTGCTCTCTGGGGGAGACTAGCACAAAGCCTGGTGTAAGAAAGGCCGGATGGTTCACTGGATGTGATGGTTACCAAAGGAGATGTAGGATCCAGTACTTCTGCCAATGATTTCATGTATGTTGATGATGTGGACAACGATGTTTTTAACTTTTCTATATCTATTTGATTTTTTATTTCTATTTCCTTCCTCTATAGAAGAGGTAAAAGCATTGGTCGCCATGTCATTGGGGGACTCTCAAGTCCTTGGGTTTAAAAATTTTGCTTATATTTTTGCAATAAGTAAAACAAGCTGATCCCTTAGGCACTGTGACTCAAAAAGTTAATAACTTTGAAAAGATTTGTATTCCTTTTATGGTTAGAGTAGTAAATCCGGACATTCTTTTTTCAGGTTTTTAATTTCCTAGCTTAGGTTTCAAAGGTAATGCTATACATTTGTCATATTTTCCTGACGTGACAACAGTCCAAGGTCCTGAAGTTGCAGACGCAATGTTCCTTAAACTTCTTTCCTTCCAAGGAGCTTGAAGAGTTTCAGGTTCTTTAAGGACATTGGTTTTAAAATAGAGGCAGGAAAATAGAATTCAGACAAGTCAAGAGTACTTCAGCAAAATAAGCGGTTTTCGTTATTTCCTTGATTGGCTGAAATGATCACAGCAGTTGTTGAAGGACTGTAGTTTATCGAAAGGGAGAAAATTATTGTTCCTGCCCAGAAATTCTGACTATATAATGGAACAGTAAGTGCAAAAAGTGAGGTGGGAAGAAGTGGCAGTGGGTGTGAAGAACTGGAGAATTATCAGTGCAGCCTTTCTTATCTCCCTTCAGATAGGTATATCTGAAAGAAATACAAGTGGGTATCCAAGACCTTTAGCATAATATAGTTTAGAATCCGCCTACAGAAAATTACTTTATAAAATACTAGGGACAATAATAAAAAATGTCAGAAATGGAATTACAGTAATGATAATTTCCCATAGTGATTTTGACATTACAAATACCATCATATCACACGTTATGCTTGCTGTAAGAATAATTTTAAATTTCTTCATATATGTTTTCTAACTTTACTCCATCTTCACTTCTCAGCAGTCCTCACAACAAGTCACAGTAGCTGCTGCCAGTGCATTGTGTAGGCAGGCATTGGCCTTGGACTAGTCCTAGGCAATACCACAGCAAAAGTCAATGACTTATCTGTATCTGCCAGGAAATCTTATGTTCGCTTTCTGAGACTAAGCTGCTGTGAACTAGCTCCTTCCCTAAAATCATTTCTACCTTGTACTACACCCTTTCTTGGGAACAGAAACCATGTAGACAACTATCACACTCTAAATTAAAGGGCTTCTGATATAATTTACATCTATGCTGAAATGCTCTGCAGGTATCTACTCTGCACTGGGCAGATTTGTGCTTGATGTAGGTCAGTTGGGCTCAGTTTGGTGACCAGAGCGCCACGCTGATAAATCTCTTATGTAATTATACTTCTAAATTCATACTTATGATGTAAGTTGGAACATGTGAATGAGAATTCTAATAGGAGTGAGAAACATCTTAAAATTAAGGCTATCACCTGTTTTATGAAGGAAAAAAAAAAGGTTTGGTATACAGCAAACCTTGTTCCAACATAGTTCTCTTGCAGCAGGCACTTCATCTTGGATATAAAACATTTGGTTGCACATGTGCACAAACTGACAGTGAAATAACTATGTTAAAACAACAAATTGCGTTATTGCCCACTCTTTTTAACTGGAGTGCAGTTGTTGTTTTATCACAGAATTTTGAAGTTTGTAGCTAGAATGTTAAAAAAGGATGGATTTGGTTTCAGAAAGTTTACTTTTTGTTTTATGAGGTGTTTTTTTTTTTTTTCATCTGTAAAGGCAATTCTGTCAGTATGATGACTGCACTTTTCAAAACTAAAATATACAAGAATTACAAAGAATCACAAGAATTTGCCCCTGCTTGAGCAGGGGTTTGGACCACATGATCTCCAGAGGTCGCTTCAAGCCTCAACCATTCCGTGACACAGTTTTGCATTTCTTCAAGCTGTGTAAGCCAATGTGTACTGATACACCCCTGTTCCCTCTGGAGATGAATAACAACACTTTAACATAAGAAGGGTATTTGATATCTACCTATCACGGTTTGCCAGAAATGTTTCCAGTGAGCGGCCTCAAAGGAGTGAGGTTTGTTTATTAACAGAATAAGTTCTGCAGAAAACACGTTCCTCAAAATACCTCAGAAAACAATTAAAAAAGAGAGAGTTTGAGGGTTGGGAATGTAATCATCCCGGTGTTTCAACGAGAGAAGTTTTTCCTGTTCATCATGTTGACAGAACCTGTGACTTTTTCAGTGAATTGTTTTTAATGGAAGGTTTTAATGGCTGAAGCCTGGCTTCTAACCTTCTTTCTTGCTTCCTGTTTGTTTGGGTCTGTTTGTTTTTGTTTTTGTTTTTGTTTTTTTCTAAAGAGGGCTGCCAGCTCCTTCCCTGTAAGGCTGCACCGCATGGGTGGGGTACGCAGGGGCTCTGCGGGGAAGGACAGCTGGATCCTGAGAATCCCATTCTGAATGGGAGGAAAATCAGCAAGCAGAGGAAGGCAAGCTGTGAGGTGGAGGATTTTGCTAGAGTGTGGACTTTGTTTTGATTCAGTTATGTGCTGATTAATGTTAACAGAAATGTAAGATGAATGTCAGATCTAGCTAATGGATTGGGTTCCATGAGTTAATTGACAAAGAGCAGTATTTCTTTTTTTTGGATGACTGCATGACAAGTGCATTTATTTTAGATAACAGTTTCTGGTTTCCATGGGGATGGTCCTTCCTCTTGTTAAAGCTATTATTAAGAATCTTTCACGTTATTTGAATTATTGCTAAGAGCTGTTATTTTAAAACTATCTCAGCTGTTGACGCCTGCATTAACACTTTGTGTCTGGCAGTGAAATCTGGGGACGGTACAACTTGGAAGAGGAGTGAAAATATTTTTTGCTGCCTTGAATCATAATGCACTGTGATAACATTTCATGCTCAGAGACTGTTGCTCCCTGCAGGTACAGTGAACTTGAAACACTATAAAGGCTTGAAGGACATTGTCTGGGCAGCATCCTGTGTTGGACCATTCTTGTATCTACTTTCTCAGTGTACTTATTTGCAACTTCATGTATCATGTGGCTGCTTATTTGTGATATTTCTCAATTAAAAAAATGTAGGGGATGACTGGAAACAACCTTCCTTTCAATACGAATACAGTGGAATTGATATATAGTACATGGAGATTTTGTAGACTGTTGACCTGGTTTGGCAGGCTGTATACATGTGTCTGTTTCTAACATTAAAAGAGCTGCTTCTCATGTAGTGGTTACCTTTAATATTTCCTATTTCTCTTTTTTATTTGGAGAAATTTTCAAAGGCACAGACAAGCTGTATACTTGCCTCCTGCTCATTCAGTCTGTGTACTGACAAGTTGCCAACTAACGTCAAGTGTAGTAAGGCCTTTATGTAGCCAAAGCTTATTCTCTGAGAAGACCAATGATAAACTTTTCCTTTTTAATTGAGGAATACTTCGTCTTTGGTTAAATTCTGTGCAACCAGTATGGGATATAATTTGTCACATGTGATAATTTATAAGGGACACTCATGTCCCAAGCAGTGTTGACTTACAAGAAGATATGTTTTGCAGCTGCTTGTTCACTCTAGCTTTCCCTGGATGCCTCCCAGCTAACCAGTACAATCCCGTGTAGTTTATGAAATTTGAATCCAAGGTTGTGTAGCCCTAGAGCAGTTATCCATCAGAAACACCTCAAAAACTAAGCCATGGTAGAAAATGACAGCTTTGCCCATGGTGAGGATGTGCAACATGGTAAGCCAAGTAAGAACACTGGTGTTAGTGTCTTTCATGGGTTCAACAGTGAATCGCTAAGACATAATGAACAGAAAAGTGCCTCTTGACATTGTGAAAAGATTCTGAGCACAACTGCCATAATGTTTGTTGAATTACCTTGTTGCCTGGATTATTGTTATTCCCTTCCATGGAATGGAGTTGCTGGGGAAAGGTGAGGAGCAGTGAAATGGGAAACCATGCAGTCTGGTTCTGAAGCTTCTTAATATTTAGTGCCGTCCAAATTTCTGGTGTAATTTTTTCTCTGGGTGGATGGCTTTGAGGTGCATGAAGGGAAATACTTGATTTGAAGGCATCAGCAGAAAGAGCTACCAGTTTACACTGAAGCTGATCTGGTTCATCAAAGCAGGTTATTAAAATACAAGTTACTGATAATTCAAGTGGAAAAACAATGTTTCCCGGAGAGATATTCACTCACTAGTTTTCCAGTGTCCCAAGCAGACCCTTTTTTCTGCTTATCGTTTTTTCCCCTTTTAGGCTCTGACTTTGTCTGTCTAAAGAGTTCTTCCTCATCTTAGAACCAATATTTTTTATGCTTTATTCTTTACACTTCCATTTAGGATTAGTCGGCACCAGAAGTAATTTAATTTCCTTGTGACTCTCTGATGTGTAAAAGACAATATGACAATCTGTAGAAGTAATTAACAGTTGAGAATCTGGAGTCTTGAATGAAACTGTAGGACCCTGAAGAATAGCTTAGGAGTTCTGTAGCAGCTTCTGAAGTATTAATGAAAACCCCTCTGATTTCTTTTATTTTTCCATACATCATTTATACTCATTTTAGTGGAGGTAAAATTTGCTTTGGAAGTAAGGTTATAAAATCAATGCAATTTAAACTAGATGAAAGATTTCAATTTAAAAAAAGAAAAACAACAAACCGCCCCAGCTTCTCCCCTACTCCAGGGAATTGTAATAATACATTATTACTGTGTGAGAAGTACTTCTTTAATAACTGGAGAGTTAGAGAGATTCTGGAAAGCAAGTGGTTTGATTGACTGAATATCTCCTAGCAACTTAGAAAGCTTTAAATACATCTGATTGAATACTGCCTGTAGAATATATTGTCAAGCCCAAAGCACCTGCCAAAACCACACGATGATTCCATTCTATAAAGCACATCAGATAGTAAATATGTAGCTCAATATTTTGTCAGCTACCAAAAAGGAATTTGCATAAGACACATGACACAATATATAGAAAATTGAATTCCAAATGACATTCAAGTACTGCAGACCTAAATAGTATGTCTGTGAGGCAGATTTTAAAGTTAATACTGCATGCTTCTACTGAAGCAGTGCACTGGCTTATCAAGAAAGCTAAACTTGACTCTCTGGTATTTCTTGGTACTTGCCTCTTGGTATACACATTGGCCATGTGAAGAAGAATATGATCTTTCTGGTGTTTTATGTGGGCAACCATAGGAGACCTCTACTCGCCAAACAAAAGCTTGGGGGTTTTTTGTTGGTTAGAGGAAAAGTCAAGCCAAAGAATGGTAGTGTCAACGGACAGAAGTGTGAAGGACTGCAGCTGCTTTTTCATATCTCAATCAGCAGCTTAAGATGCTGTCTTCTCTCATTGTGTGTATTTGCAGATACCCTACAAAAACACTAAAACACTAACAAATCTGACTGCCTCATAAATTGATTACACTTCAACTCAAAAGAGCTTCTGGTAAGTGTCAGCAACATATAGTATCAACAACATGCTATTGTTGATGTAGTCTGCAATAAGAACAACTTAGCTTTTCTTGGAGGCAGGAAGGTAAACTCTACTTTGCATGCTGTCCAGCTGCACCAGAGTAAATGGAGTTGTCTTGTCAAGCAGTATTTTTATGGTGGTAGCTATGCTTTGGTTGATCTGGTGGTACTGCACAGTATGTCACCACAAGAAATAAAATACAGGAGTATCAGATTTTATTAAGATGATACTGGCCTTTACCGTGTAGTTACTGCTAGTGCAGAACAACTGGCTCATACACGAGCTATGCACTGAGCACAGCTGCATCATTTGGCCATGAGAATTTTATGGATTCAACCAATACCTGTCATTCAGGTCGATTTTTGCCTGGTGCATAGTGAACTGGATAACAAAGAATGACTGCAGTATTTCTTCAGTACGAAAATCTGAACATAGTTTAATCAATCTCATGCACTGAGCTATTATATTTTATTTTTGTCTTGGATTTGCTGTCTGCTAAGATGATTTAATGACTGTCTATTGCTTAGTGTCTTACGGAAGGAGAGCTACATTAGAATTGATTAGCTAGGGAATAGTACCATCAAGAGATGTGTGCTCCACTAGAGAATTTTCTCCATTAAAACCACTGTGAAGAGTTATAGGGAGAGTTGTATAAAGTATGTTTGCTTTAATTTCTCTGTCAGATTATTTCATAAAAAGGTGAATGCTTTCTGAAAATAACTCTGATGCCTTGTAAGTTTACAAAGAACGCTGGTGGAACCCCTGAGAAAACTTTGCACATTTCTAGGCTGTTTTTATGACGTTTATGTGACAAACATCTACCTGAAACATGAGGCACCTTTCAGTTTCAATTGGACAACTTGCTTGGAAATACATGATCTCCACATAGCTTTAAAAATGTGTGCTTCTGACTTGTTCTGGTTGTCTTGCACATTTACTTGCTGCCTTACGCCTTTAACACAGAAAGTTTTTATTTCCTGATACATAAAACTTGTTGAGTCTTCAAATGCTTTGTCTGAGGATGGCACTAAAAAGTTCAAGTAGTAGGTGCTGGAGCCTGAGCCAAAACGGTGTCTGTGCAGGCATGGGTGGAAAGCCAGGATGCAGAACGTGTGTTTGCCACTCAGCTGTGCTAGCAGAGATCCATCTGCCTCCTTAGCTCTGCATTAGTACATCTCCATCTGCTTGGGTACCACAGAAAGCATCTGCCACAGTGTCTGATCAGCGTTAAGAGTTTGCTGCCTCTTGTGTATCTCCTGCACTGGGAGGGTAAAGCCAGAGCCAAGAAGATGAGGAGCAAAGAAACCAGAATGGGCTGTCTGCTTCTCACCACTCTTACCCTCCTTAACATCCCTCCCTTCTGCCTGTATAGACACAAGGGGACGGTGACTTCTCAGTCTGAGCAGACCAGGACAGAACAAGAAGGAGCTATAGCTGAGGCAGCGTGTGGTGTAGTTCCACATACGTCGGGTCTGTGGGGCTGAGTGCACTCCCGGCGGTTTGCAGCAAGTGGTTAAGTACACGTGTGATTCCCACCGCCAGCCATCCTGGGCTGAGCTGTCTCTGGGAGTCCTTCTGTGTGCACAAAATGCACTTTGAGCAAGTAAGCATTTCTGTAGTCATACAGTCAGTGTCTGCATTTCCCTCACCTACAGTATTGTCTTTAACTTTTATTAATTGTAAGTGACCAAAGCTTGTGGGTGTTTTATGACATTCAAGAGAAGACTTTAACACTAAATTAATCTTCATTTTTGCACAGTTCTAGTAAGCCTTTTTTCCCTCTTAGCACTTTTTAAAATTATTTTTTTTAAAAAGCAAACATCTTGCCAAAAAGACAGGTTTTTAAAGGAGAGATCAAATCCTATATTCTGAGTGTGAGTTTTCTGACACCTTGGTGTGCATTCAAAGGGGCCCAGAGCTGCAAGCAGTAAGAACAGATTGCTTTGTTTACTCTTATGTTGTTGCTGTGTGACTTGGAATCATAGGGAAATTTGTGATGGAAAATTTCATTCTATGTTACAGTATTTCTTCCTGAGATCCGGATAGAGTAAGATACAATGATAAGGGAAAAATAGTGTCAGAACTAATGCTTATTTCTCTTCGTACTTCTGCTCTACTGCTATCCATTCATCGTATTTGAAACAAATGTGTAGGGCTTGAGTATCTAAACCAGTGGGCTGCATTTTGTGTGTACTTTTGTGAAGTTATGTGCATCAAGTCTTTTTTTCTTTTTGCTTGTCCTATTTGTTTAATTACATGTTACTATGTATGTATTGAATCTCTAGAAAAAAATAAAGACGAATTTCTTCTGGATGTGGCTTCACACAGGCTCGTCTGTGCCATTGAAGTGGTCAGTGGAAAGAAAAGCAAGCTGCTGTGATCCACTTACACACAAACAGATTAAAACTATGTGTTTACATGCAGTGTATTTTTATCTTTAAAAAACAATGATGCACTATTTATTAAAATATGACCCCTTTAGCAAATTTCTACATTTGAATACTCAGGATGGCTTATTTAATGCAGGAGTCAACATAAGCATCTAAAAAACATTGTTTGGATATCCTGCTTAGGTATTTGCCTCTGAAATTCCCGAATTCATTCATTACTAGATGTTGTGAGGAGATAGCTGGGGAATAACTGTTTTCAGTCATCTGATTTATAAAGCCACTAGCCAATACACATACTTTTTAGTTTGAGCAGTGTGACAGTTCAACTCAGTGACTCCTGGCAAACTCCAAACAAGTATTTTTATTTGCAGTACTAGGGAAAACTCAGATCTGTTAAAATTATTGTTGCTGGGTTTTGGGGGTGGTTGTTTGGTTCATTGGGTTTTCTTTTTTTTTTTTTTGCTTTGTTATCATTGCTGTCTTTACTTGCAGGTAACATCATGGTGCTGTGGTCAACTTGCAGAACATCGGTACTTAAATCTGTAACAAACCGATTGATTAAGAATTTGGCCTGCTCGGGGATCTGCGCCAGCCTCGTCTGTGTGCCTTTTGACATTGCTCTCAGTGCCAGTCCACACTGCTGCTGGTGGATCTATACGATGCTCTTCTGTAGAATTGTCAAGTTTCTGCACAAAGTCTTCTGCTCAGTGACCATCCTTAGTTTTCCAGCCATTGCTCTTGACAGGTACGAGATCAAATTTGCCAGGATCCTTGATTTTTCTTTCTTCTTTCTGCCTTTGAAACCCTTTTCTTCTTTTCATATTAGTCTTGTAAATGCTATTTAGTGTTGCCTTATGCCATTACATGAACTGCTCTTGTTCCCATTCTTTGCTCACAGTGTACAGCTTCTTTCCAGAATGTACTCGCATAAATATTCTTCTCTGTAACATTGAAAACCTTTGTTTTTCAGTTTACTCTGATATCTCTGGACATTTATAAAGGACTTTGAGTCTATAGATTTGTCTTTGGATAAGTTGTTATCCCTTTTTCTTCTTGTTAATAATTCTTGTTCAGTAATGGAACTTGGAGCCAGACATCAGATTATAGACAAGATGCACATTTTTAATGGTGGAAGTTGAAAGCCATTGCCCATTAGAAGAATTTAACAATGCCTGAGGTAGATTGTCCATCAATTTCAAATTTCAAATGTAGATTTGTTTTAAAAAAACCCAAACAATATTAATACAACCAGAATTAATTTGGAGAGGTTTTGTATGTAGAAGATTGGTCCAAAACAAAAGTGGACCTTTGGACTGAGTTGTTATATTCCATTCATTTTGCTTATTATTATTAGCAGTCACTGATCCCACTGAAATGCACAGCTCTATCATCTTGACAGTGACTGCAAGTTAGATATTTTTAAGGAAGGGTAGGTACTGGTTTAATACAGTTTACATTACTAAACAGTGGATTTATACATGCTGGATAAAATTATTGTTAGTCTGTTATTGTGTCTCACCACAGAATAAATCAGCTCTACAAAAACAAACTGTATACCTAATAAAGTGATATATCTTTTACTTTAATGATAATGTCTTGATAAATGCAGTATCACTATCTGTAATGCACAGCATTGTTGCCACTGGAACAGCATATTTTGCCCTTCATCAGTAAAACTTGTGATCTTCCTCACAAAAACAACAAACTGCTACCACTTACAATGATAAGCATAAAAGGACAGGTCTCTCATGAAAAGTCTGTGAGCTTAAAAGTCCACAGTAGTAAGCAAACAGTGAGTCAGTGCCTGAAATCTGAAGTGCATGTCAGATATTTTTTTTTTAAATGCACACAGAATGTTCAGTGTTTCACTGCTCTTTTGCTCAGGGCCTTGCCAACCGGAGCTTGTGCAAAACAAAACCCCATTGTACTTCCAGTAGCTGGCTGCATGTAATTCGTGACCAACAGCTCTTTCCAAATATCCACAAAAAAAGTCTTTCATTAAGCAGCTTTTCAAATTAACTATGAGTCTGGCCTTTCAATGAGACATGTTTTCTGAAATGTTGTGCTGTATGCAATATACTGTCCAGTGTACAAGTAAATGATGAAATCTTCAAAAATAGTGTTCATGCACATCAGCCAAAAAAATGTAGACCCAATTATTGAAAGAATTGTTCACCACCAATAATGTGATCCTGAAGTTTGAATAGTCAATTTTTTTTTTTCTATGCATAGAACTGCAAAGGCAGACCCTTGGTTTTTTTTTTCCTCTCATAAGCATGTAGTCAGTTGGCAACCCTGACAGGGATTTGGGGTGTTATGTTCAGACAGCTCCTGAGAGGCTTGTCATAAGCACTATGCTCATTGTAGACATCACCCTTTGTATTGTACCAGTTGTATTTTTTGTAATTTTTTTTTTTTTCGACAGGTACTACTCTGTTTTATACCCTCTGGAAAGAAAAATATCTGATGCAAAATCCCGAGACCTGGTTATCTATATCTGGGCCCATGCAATAGTTGCCAGCATTCCAGTATTTGCTGTGACCAATGTATCTGATATTTATGCCATGTCCACCTGTTCTGAATCACGGAGTTACTCCCTTGGCCACCTGATATACGTCATCATCTATAACATCACCACAGTGATTGTACCAGTGGCTGTGGTATTTCTCTTTATGATTCTTATTCGCAGGGCATTGAGTGCCAGCCAGAAGAAAAAAGTCATCATAGCTGCCTTAAGGACCCCTCAGAATACAATTTCTATCCCTTATGCCTCTCAGCGGGAAGCTGAGCTTCATGCCATGCTCCTTTCCATGGTTATGATATTTATTTTCTGCAGTGTTCCCTACGTGACTTTGGTGATTTACCGCACCATACTCAATATTTCAGATATTTCAGTCTTCTTGCACCTCACTGCTATTTGGTTGCCCAAGGTCTCTTTGCTGGCCAATCCTCTGTTATTTTTAACTGTTAACAAATCTGTACGGAAGTGCGTAGTGGGGACAATAATACAGCTGCACCGAAGGTATAGCAGGAGAAACATTGTCAGCTTGGGTAGTGTTGCAGATGCTAATCTGGAGCCCAGTATCCGTTCAGGGAGCCAGCTTCTGGAGATGTTTCATATTGGGCAACAACAAATCTTCAAGCCAACGGAAGATGAGGAGAATGAGACCAAATCCATTGGCTCTGGTGACTTTCAACAGAGAGAAATTCCGACCACCAGTTTAGAGATAGGAGAGACTTTGGTTCACAAATTTATACCACAGACGATTGCAGACTCTGCAGCTCAGGTGGCACCAGCTGTGCCCACAGAAGCTGATATGGCAAATGACAAGTACTCCATGCAGTTTGGTTTTGGACCCTTTGAGCTGCCTCCACAGTGGCTCTCAGAAAACCGAAACAGTAAGAAGCGACTCCTGCCTCCTTTGGGGAATACCCCTGAAGAGCTAATCCAGACGAAACAGCCTAAGTGTAAAGCAGAAAGAAAAATCAGCAGAAACAATAAAGTCAGTATCTTTCCCAAGGTGGATTCTTAGGAGGAGGAGGAGCTTTCAGTGACAGAGGAAGGTCACCTTCTATTATATGTGTGATCCCATGGATCTTTGTTATGCTGAAATTTGTTACAGGCTGATTTTTTTGTGCCAAATGTAATTTAAACAAACAAACAGACAAAAGGGAAACGTGTACAAGTGTTCCTTATTAATATGTTTTCATGAAAATGATATATCAAAATATGGTGATTTTTAGTTTTATCTATGAAATCCCTATAATGATACCTGCTTGATTAACTTTTAAAAAGTACATATGGCTTTGGGAACACTTTGTATGGCTGAAGTATGGAAATACGGCAGTCAGTTTGCCAGGAAACCTCATGTCGTATTAAAATGTCCTGGGTATCAGAGTAACTTGCTAGGAAAAGCTGTAGGGAACAGGAGACATGCACAATAGGTAAGTCCTAACCTCCTGTAAATGGACACAGCAAGGAACTGCACATTTTGTTAATGAAGTAAGATGATGGACTATTAAGTACATCTATTTTCTGTTAAGCCCATTTCTTAAATCAGTGTTAAAAATACAACTTGCGGGACTTTTTGCACAAATTAGTTACCAAATATCTGCCAAACATCTAAACTTCTTTAAAACCTAAACCACTACTTTTTGGTTTAAAACTTCAGCAAAGCCAAGGATACCCAAATTGTCACGTGTGTCAAACCTGAGAAAGACCTTTTTTTAAAAAAATACATGTATTCTTGTAGTTTTAAGTAAAAACTGGATTGGAGACCATGCAGGACAAATCCTGACTCCAGTAAACAAGTACGTATGTGCCAAGGGCATAAACAGAACACTTTGATCCTGTGATAAAGGGCATATACAAATGTCCCAACAGTATGTATTGTGTAAGTAGCCAAGGGGTCAACCATAAAATAGACTCATCCACTGGTGCACTCTGCTGTTTTCGTATGGGAAAGCTAGCAAATGAGAGAAGTTGGTCAGAGCTGTTAGTAGCCTTGTACTGAACTGCTGAGTGAGGAAGCTGTTAACAGACCCCAGAAGGCAAGGTTTGCTTGTGCCATTGCTCACTATTGTCAGAGGTACCTTCTGCCTTCACAGATATAGATACCAATCATCCTACTCCACTCATCTCACAACCTAGACCACCTGGTGTATGAACATGAGACTTTCAAATCTGGTGCCTAATTCCTGAGTGAATCAGAGTTGTGTCGTCCCTGGTATCAGCACACCAGCCTTTCTATGAGAGTTCAGGCATTGTACTGCAGCTTGCCCCCCTGCATCTTCACAGGCATATTGTCTCGTTTATACTGAGTGTGAATTTTAAACTTGTATCAGTCTGTTAGATGACCTGAAACTACTGTAACCCTGGCATTTTAATCCTTGTGCAGTTGGAAGTAGTCTTTCCTTCTTATCTGCATTCACTGTACTCTCTGTGGGTAGTATGTTAAAAGCACAATCTAGTAACATCTGTGTACTCCTTGTGGATCTCCTGTATTTTAGCCCTTTGGTGCATGCTGAACCTTTACCTGTAGTTACTGCCTGTTTATGAAAGTAGTTTTCTTTAAAGGATACTTTTAAAAGGACAAGGTGAAGAATCTTGCCAAGTTCACAGTAACTTACTAAATCCAACCGGTTAAAGTGAGAAAAAATGCTGCTGAAGCAGAATTTGGAGACGTACCTGTTCCTCCTTCGACATGTTTGAAGAAAGCAGCCTCTGATAGCTCCAAGATGGTGGATTTCTACAAAGCATTAAAAGCAACTGTTTTAATAATAATGTATTAAAAAAGTTTATAAATTACTGTGTAAATTATGTTTTTCTCCATTTCCTCTTTGGTTTCAGTGCTCTTCACTTCTTGCTAGTTCAAGAACTTCTCATCTTGGAAGTAAGAAATGGTCTTCAATGGGTACAGATGGGTGGTGGGAACCCTTCTTCTTAGATACAGAGATGAGAAGGCAGACATAGTTTGCCTGAAATCAGACAAAGAAATATTCCAGCAAAAGGTGTTCCTTCTGTGGCAGAGGTAGAGAAGTACAATAGCAGACATTTTTTTTTGTGTTGATAAAAAGTAGTTTAATGGAATGTTTGTTCTTCTGAAGTTAGTGAAAGAATGGATGCCACTCAAAAAATCCTGAAAACCTCCAAAGCAAAGTAGGAGTTATAGTTTCCTTATGAATTTTGGTTAAATTTAATATTTATTTACTTACATACAGATACTGGTCAAAGTCTCAGTGATTAACGAATGTGGATAAATGGTTACTCAGATCTGTACTCGTTTGAGGAAAGCAAACTTAGTCTTA
This sequence comes from Pterocles gutturalis, assembly GCF_000699245.1. Classification (NCBI taxonomy): domain Eukaryota; kingdom Metazoa; phylum Chordata; class Aves; order Pterocliformes; family Pteroclidae; genus Pterocles; species Pterocles gutturalis. The sequence goes on along the minus strand of NW_010139537.1, from coordinate 5,130 downwards.
GCTTTGTCCTTTTCAAAGAGCCACATTGCATAGAATTTAGTTTTATCGATTCTGGAAAGCAAGGGGCTTGTGCCAGTTTTTGACTGTTAGACAAAAATATCTTTTTCTTTCAAAGAGAACACATGTAAAAACTTGCTTGTATTTTTTTTTTAGCAGATTGTATCTGGAGACATTGAAAACTTTCACCAAGAAATTAACTAAGGTGGTTTTCCATACCTGAAAAATTATTTGGGAATGTTTTATTTTAGTCCCTCTTTCAACAGTTTATCCATGTGAATGTTTAAGGGAAGTGGAAAAAAATACACAAAAGCACATCTTTGCATAGAAGAAATAATCTGTGTAAAATTCGTAATGCAACCTCTATGCTAGAATTGTCACCAGAAAACAGTAATTCAGGAGACTCTTTATGCAAGATAGAATTTTTTGTAGAGTTTGATTTTTAATGTCATCTAACGCCGTGGTAACTTGAGTCATTACTGCTGCCTGTTGACTTGTTGTTCAAATGACTTCTACTGAGCAAAATGTTCTCCAACATCCAATATGAAAAAAAGAAATCAAGACTTGTTTTCTTCTTTATCATTGCATTAAAGATAAGCAAAAGTGGCAGGATTTTTCTGTTGTTTTGATGGTTGGTTTTAACCACCACAAGTGTTGGTAAGGTAAATTTTTCTCTCCAGATTATTGATGAAAGAAAGTGAAGTACAAAGCAAAGCTGTGGGAATTGAAGAATTGAAAGCCTGGGGTAATTTGGCCTGTGCAAATAGATTTACAGGCTAAATGTTACTACTGGAAAATAAACTTGGAGGAAGAAAAGTTAAAACTCATTAATCTAGCACTTATGGGAGAAAACCAGAAATGGAGCTTATGTTAAACAAAGGAATAAATCCTTTAAAGAGGATGAAAAAACAATGGGGACAATGTCTAATTACTGTTCCTAGATATCCTCTAGAAATATTGTTAAATTCAAACAAACATGTAAAAATTAAAAGGAATAAATCCCCCCACAGTCCTTCAGCACTAAATAATGCTGTATTGGTTGGCTACTTGGCAAGTATATATTTTGCACAATGGGATAAACTTCTAGAGAACAGTAATTGTTTTCTAGAAACTCCATGAGTATTCTACTCCACAACAGATTTAATTGTTATGAAGCTGCAGTAATTTAATCAATGCATTTGTTCTGGTTTTAAAAATACATCTATCTATAGGTTATGTTTTGCAGAAGAGGCTGGTTGGATTTCTGTAGCGAGTATTCTTCTATTCTGCTCCCTGTTTCCTGGGAAGTGCAAAGTAGGGATATTGGCAGGATTTCTAAAGGAGTTATAACGTTGTCTTTAACAATCGAACGGGGACTACAAGGTTAGTCACTGCAATCTTCAGTGATTTGTAATTCAAGGACAGTTTAGGAAAACAAAAAACAACAAAACTCATCATGCAGAAAATTGCAGAACTCCAGATGCAGATGCTTGCACTCCTGAGCAAGCTGATTTCTCCCCTCCTCTGGAGGACACGGGTGAACAGCAGGAACCAGCCCAAAGTGATCTTTGTTCCATGTCTGTTTTTAAGCTGCTAAACCAGCGAGAGGTGGTTAAGAGTACGCAGAGGGTGATTTTTCTGATTGCTTTCTTCAGGGACAACGATACAAGAGAGGGATGCAGAAGCATTCATCTCGGTGAAAGCCCCTCTGAATGTGCATAGGAACAGTTCTTTTGCAGTTCTCAATGAGGAGGAAGTGGACTGTTTTTTAAAGAAAGCATAAGAAATATCAAGTCAGATCCAATTCCTGAATACATGTTCATTAGCGCAAACCAGGGTTCCTCTGCACTGCTGTTCTGCATCCTGAGGTTCACTGTGGGTAAACATAAACTGAGATGGTGATTTGCTCCAAAAACTTCTTTGTGCACAGTACTAAGCAGTATTTTATCTTCTTTGCCTCCATTTTCTGTAAAACTAAACCCTCTACTTTTTGCCTGGATCATGCCTTAAGCCACAGAAGAAGGTCCTTAGACCCTTGTAGGATCTCGTTCTTCTGGTCACCTTGCAGCTGTCCGGTAGCAAACTCCAACACACTGCACCCCATAGCACTGTGACGTGTCAGCACAACACAATCTGTTTTGAGCTCCTGCTTCCTAAACTCTGCTGTTTGCCAGCAGAAGGAAGGTGTGGCAGCATGGAAGACAGCCTCGTCAAGGCAGGACCTTTCCCAATAAAAGTCAAAGAATAAAAACGTGGCTTTATTAAACACCATGGAAGTTTCACCATTGACTCTGGACTTAGTATTTTAGTTCAGCCTTTCCTCCTCAGCTGGTGGAGCACACTGGAGAACTCATCCTTGCTGAGTGTTTCTGGAAAAGTTGGAATATGGCCCCAAATTCCTGGCTTTTTGCCCTTGACTTGGCACACACCAATTAAAATATCTTAATACATAATCTATTTGTCCTTTGCAAGAAAAGGGTCTGTTTATTCTAACATTTAGGGGAATTATTAGAAGGAAAATTAGCTGTGCTTGTCCTGATCAGTGTACTGGAACTGTTACAGTCTGCCTTAAAAATACTGCCTGTGGTAAAGAAAAACTAGGTGAGTACACAAAAGAATATTCAAAATATCAGACTAATAAGCATTAAACAGTCTGGATGCCTTGCCCTCCAACCCGTGTGAGGAAGTGTTTTGGCTACCTATTTGTGTATTGAAACACTGTTCAGCAGAGGAGTATGAATGTAAGCAGTAGCAATGGGAATAAATTCCCTATATTTTTCCCCCTCACTTGTGTTTCTTCTGGATTGGATTAGGGAGAATTAGGATGCATCAATTCTGTTACTATAGTGAATGTTCTCAGCATCAAGACAGCTTGTCTAAATGTGTCTTCATCATGTTGTAACCTATCTTTTAGGATGAAAAGCACATCTTGGAGTGCTTTTCTTGCTGTGCCCTTTCTAAACACAAGAGTTTTCTCCAGTTCAACACTTTTTTTTTCTTTATCCTCATCACACTTTAGATAAGTATCTAGTTTATCATGGAACAAAACTGACCTATTCCCAGAAAGGCAAAAAATGAAATTACACCCTTTGTTCTGCTTTTCTAGTTCAAACTTCATTATAAATACACCTGCCATGGGTAAATATACTTGAGATTCGGTAGTATTTAATGATGTTTACAAAGTTCAGTCCTCTTATTGGAGATGAAGACTTATGGCCCGATTTGCAGGATCTAAGGTGAACTCTGTGAACCTCTTCTTTTCCTCTCTGTGTCTTCTAGGACACATAACACTCATAGACCATCAACTGTGGTTTGAGATATCCCTGCTAAGCTGCTATTACTAACTCTAGGATGTGACAGCCTCATAGAAAACCTTCACTGATTCTATGTGGACAAGCAGCAGTAAGGAGCCTGTTCCAGCACCACTGTCAGAGGAGATTTATGTCAGTTCGTTACCAAACACAGAGCTGGATGCTCTCATCTGCTCTTCTGAGGCTGTAGGCAGTCTGTCATATGGGAAGCTGGTAGCAAGTCAGAGTCTGTGAGCTATTAAGCATACACACTCTAAATATGCTTTCTAATGTAGAAACAAAGAAATATTGGGGTTGTTACACGTAGCTGATTTCCATACCTCGTTCTTCATAGTCAATATAATTCCTAATACAGCAAAAGGCAGATTTTAGTTTAGCTAGCTCTGAATGATATTGTCCATTCTACTGCTGTCTCGTTGTCATTACTGGCCTTCAATACTCAGCTCGTGGATATAAACATTCCCTCTTCTGGTCTTGCTTCAAATCATGATCTGCACGATCTGGAAAGCACTACACATTCTAAACATCACTATGGTATTGCATTAGCAATTGCACGATTAATGTTAGAGTTTTAATATATCTCTGTATGAGGACAGGCTGAGAGAGTTGGGGCTGTTCACCCTGGAGAAGAGAAGGCTCCGGGGAGACCTTATAGCAGCCTTCCAGTGCTGAAAGGGGGCTACAGGAGAGATGGGGAGGCACTCTTTATCAGGGAGTGTAGCGATAGGATGAGGATAATAGTTTTAGGCTGAAAGAGGGTAGATTTCATATTGGGAATAATTTTTTTCCTGTGAGAGTGGTAAGGCACTGGCCCAGGTTGCCCAGGGAAGCTGTGGATGCCCCATCCCTGGAGGTGTTCAAGGCCAGGCTGGATGAGGCTTTGAGCAACCTGGTCCCTCCATGGCAGGGGGATTGGAACTAGCTTTGCAGTCCCTTCTAACCAAAATAATTCTGTGATTCTCTGGCTCTATAAAATACAGGTGGTTCACTAGCATATTTTCTGTAATTGTCTTTAGCTTTTGACTGTAGACCACATCGTGTTGTTACCGCACCGAATACCAGGAAAGTTGTTCTCTTACTGGCACTTTCAGGAATATGATGTATCATACACTATATGAATCAATAAAAACCTCTGCTGTTGGGGGTATATATTCACTGTCTGCAAATTAAGACTGTGGCAGAAAAAACTGTCAGTCAAAACCTTACTTTGAACCAGATACAGTTTGTTTCTTATAAATTTTTGCCACCAATGTAAACGTGATTTTAACACAGGTGTCCAAAGGAAGTTGTAGGGGCCAGTAACTGTCTCTAGTTTTTTCAAGTTAATCAGAACACAGGATCAATCGTCACATCCTATTTAAATGTAGAACAGAAATAAAAAGAGATAGGATTAGGAGGGAATTACACTCTGTTTATTAATTAAAATTCATTATTAACTGAATATTCAGGTAAAAATGGTGACCACAGTTTTAATGAGTTTATTCAGAACAGTCATTCAACCATCCTTGTTTCCAAGTAAACATGACACAATTTATGCAGGAAACTTAAACGAGAAGACTGCCAAAATAGACGATGCCAATTCTCAGCACAGGCACGTTATTTAAAAGGCTCAATACACGAACATGTTTTCTGTTGGATTAAACGCTTCAAAAATTGTTCTTTTACTGAAGTGGCAACGACAACAGCTACGGGAATTACCCTACCGTGAAAACGGTCGCAACTCAGTTCTGTGAGGCCCCGGCTAGCCGGTTTTAACGCTGCCTCTACCGGCACCTTCCCCCGTACCGAGCCCCGCAGCCCTGGCGCACGCGGGGCCCCTCGGGGCGATGTCGCAGCGCGGAGC